>NC_141770.1:3050000-3217500 GCF_051362555.1 Lingula anatina
CTGTTATATTCATTACAGAACAACATTAGAACTGTCAAAAAAAAAAGAAAAAAAATACACCAAATATTCTAGAATAGCTTGAGAACCGTAAGTGAACGTTAAATGAGACAAAATTTTCGCAGGGGATTTTCTGAGGCCCAGGCACTATCACCCTCTTCCAGGGCTGCAGCTATTATTCTTTGGACATTTTTGCTGAGGCAGAGATCAGCCATCTATTTAACCAAAGACATACCTGTGAATATCCAGTGAAACATCAATCTATGGCCCTGGTAGAGGGTACATCAACACTCGGAATCCGAGGACAGTCATTCACCCTAAAACTGGACCCAGTGTTGGACGGGCAGTCCCTGGAGTGAAGCGCCGTCCAGGCTTTATAAGCAGATTAGGCGTTTACTAACACTACCCGCAGATCTTTTAGCACTAACACTCATATTAACTACATAACCCAATTTTATAATATTTGTCAATTAACTGGATATTCGGAAAAAAGCTGGATCATCAAAGTTTCATGGCCTAGCGATTTTCTGAAGACGTTTAGACCCTCCCCGATGTTAGGCCCACAAATCATGACTTTTACTCTCAGATCAAATGTAGCGAAATAATAATAATAATAATAATAATAATAATAATAATAATAATAATAATAATAATAAAGGTTCCAATAGCTTTATAAGCCCGGGGGTGATTAATCTCCAAACTGGTTTCCTCCTTTGTAATATATCAGCGATATACTGTTATATGAACTCCACGCTTTGAGAAAACTCCCCATTAGACTAATAGCTAGGTAATAGATAAATATGTGATTAATGAAGATGAAACATTGTCGGAAATAATGTCGTTGAGACATCTGGTCGTTACGAAGCCACGTGAGTTTACCTATTGTTTGCTTTAAAGTCCTGTACGTATGAGCTTTCAACTAATGTGCTCGTTTCTATCGCGCAAGTGTGCACGGGTACATATGTGCTTAGATGTAATTTATCCCATATGAAATATGTACCCAAATGCTCACCCTTCAAAGTGCCAACAATTTAGCCAACGGCAAAGTAATATCTCTACCGCCCCCAGCGCAAACTTCCAACAGACCAGCTGATGTTGGCAGCCAAGGAACCAAATCGGCGCCAGAGGCTTAAATACTCCGATTTCTTTGGCCTACGCAGCTGCGGAGCGCTCGAGGCTCTGCTGAGCCCGCGGCGCTTAACTGCTTTCTAGCGGCGCTTGCATAGAAATGTCTTTTTTCAGAGAAAAAATTGGTCTGGAAATTTACCAGTGGTAGACCACCGCCTCAAGCGTATAGCTATATTTAGGTTCAGTTCGATCTTAAGACTATCCAACTGGACGGGAATTTTCTTCAAAATCAGCTATTTCAATTTGAATGAAAAATGTGACAACCCGTGCGTTATGTAAGCGGTTTTTAACAAAGGGACATGTGGATTTAGAGGAAAGTAAACCATTTTACTCAGGCACAGCAATCCATAAAAAAGCTTAAAGGACTTCCCCACATTTGTCTTTTTTTTACTTTGCCCGCGGCGTCTCCCAGACTGATGATCTCATGCACGGTTGTGAAAAACGTTCAAAAATGAAAACAACTGTATCATATGCTGTCTATGTGTAGAATTGCGAATTATTTATTTTTTTATTTACATGTATTTCTTTGCTATAGTATACATTTACTTGGCATAAAGTGAAATAAAGAAAAATAAAATGAAAAACCTTTTAGACTCAATGACAATTTTATTTCTAAAGATTTAGACACACTCTATACAGAATATTGCAAATAAACCCACATTGTACTTCAAATCCCAAGTCCGTAGGCAGGGGAGGGGGGTCGAGGGGGGGGGGGCGAGAGAACCAACCTAAAGAAAAAACCTAAAGAAAAATCCTTCTTTGCCATTTCTCAAGAAAGAGGATGGAATGATCCACTTTTTCAGATACAGAACCCCTTTGAATTTGCAGAATGTGGACCCTGTATAATGGTCCCAAGACAGACCCGCACCCCGGTCTCAACAACAGAAGACCCTGATCCCTTTATTCCATGTTGAACAATGTACAATGTAAGTTTACGTAATGGGTAATGAAAATGTTGACGATGTGCACGTGTAATTCTTGACTACAGCATATATTAGGACATTTATCGCTCTACTACATGACGGTGCAGGTGCGCCTTGGGGCTCAATGGTCCGCGTTCACACCAGCCTTAAGATAGATCGAATCCAAATCGGTCCTAGATGACGTAGAGGCTGCCTTAGTAGACGCTTATGTACATGTGATGCTGCCCTTCGCCAAAATTACCAAGTGCGAGAGTCAATTTCGAAGATCACAATTTGACTGAATTCCCATACCTAGACCGATTTGACAGGATCGATCTATCTCAGAGGGGTTTCTCGCTTTCATTTCTTTCAGCTTAACCGGCTTAGGTCTGGCACACCTACTGAAGCTGCTAAATGATAATTAATTTCCTCCCAGCGGCTTCCGTAGGTGTGTCAGACATCTAAGCCCCTTAAGTTGATTGCAATTAAGCGACAATACCCTTGGAGATAGATCGATCCACAGTGAGTTCGATAGGGCCTGGGAATGGTCCCTCAGAGGACATAATAATGGACTTGAATTTAATGAACGCGATTTACGCCTTAAGATCGATCTGTTAAGATTTATATTATCAAGACGCAGTGTGAACGCGACCAGTGAGTGTGCCTGGGGCGGGGTGCCCTACTCGAGTAACAAATAGGGACCCAGTCACCCAAATCACCATTATTTGCCTCAATGTGCTTTTAAAGTCTTTATGAATTTTGGCGAATTTCCTTTTCTTCTTGAGTAGAGAAATTATCGCTAATTTCACGGAGAGCCCATTGTAAAGGAGAGCTGGACTTCGATCGCCTCTAGGTACGAACGCAAAACCTCTTATATTGCTCGGCGGAAAAATCCCAGTGTAAACATACAGTCACCATTATTAGTTTCGTTCCTGAAAGAAGAAATTGCTTGCGCCTTAAGCCTTGCCTGGAGCCAAGTAGCGTTCATAAAGAGTCCTCTGCGTCACCTGCCACGTTGACACGTCTTTGGGTGTACATAAGACATACCTGTCACCCTCATTGTATCATATAAAGATTTTAGGAGACAAAAGCGTCATCAGCGTTTGGAAATATTATGTTGTTGTCCAGATCCAATAAACGTACTAATAAATACAAAATCTGGGACCAGTGCGTTGTAGTCGATCTTTTTGCCTGAAGATTGGGATACACTTTTAGACCATCTGAAGTTAAGCATTTTTGCATTTGATAATATGTTTATGTTCGTGTATTGAATCCTGATTGTTGCTGAACAATCTGAACTTTGGTAGGTATTGGGAAAAAAATCAACAATATTTTGGAAATGAATCAATAGTATTTCTATTCCAAAGTATAAAACCAAAGTTCCTGTGAGGTCGAAAATTAATTGACATGCAGAATCAGGGGCGGATCCAAGATTATTTGAGGGGGGGGGGGGGGGGGGGTCCGCGGATGCGAAGTCAACCCCCCCCCCCCTAAGTGTAGGGTCCGGGGCCCTCTGAAGGATATTGGTATTTTAGAGGGCGAATGGTGTCATTTGGTACGGTTAACGACTATGAATCAGCTAGCCAAAATTCTATTTCCACGAGGGGATCACTTGGTGTTGTTTTTTTCAGAAATCGAAGGTGGGGGGGGGGGGGGGGGTCAGGGGGTCAGGGGGTCAGGACCCCCTTGACACTTCTCCCCCCCCCCCTAAATCCGCCACTGAGAATGCAAACAGGGATTTAAACTGCACGCATCTATAGTCCTGACTCAGTGTTCAGAGAGGTCGGTTCACCGTAATGTATTTCACGGTAATACTTGAGCACGGACAATTGCGATAGTCCATGACATGATTTATTTTTCACTCACAATGTCTAAATTCCGCGTAATTTATTTTCAACCTATTATTAGGGAAGCGAGGGACATGTGAGATGAGCTGTATTACACCTCAAGGAAATTTTAAATACCTCTGCCCAAAACTTGCTTTTTTAAGCAATGAAAAAGTGAAAGCACAGTAGTTGCATGTAACCACACACGAGTTCAACTGAAAACTACTGAGGAAATAGTTGTTAAAAGTGTGTAAGGCGTTTTGAGTGCAAAATTCAATAAAACAGTAATCGATAAGTTTAGTAAATTGATGAATACGCCAGGAAAATACGTAAATTGTATTTATTTCATTTTAAAACCAGCATTGCCTATATAATGGAGAACATCATATACTATTTTGCCCTGGGAAATGTACAAATAGGTAGAAATGAAAATGGATTCATTTTCATAAAAGCCACTTAATGAATCAAGATTTTAAAATATCGTTGGATTGTAAAAGTTTACAATTTATACTATGCGTGGTAAAATACCCCATGCACTTCGCAGAAGAAACAAAAGAAGTGGAAAATTAGTTATAATTTGTGACTCATTCTATACATCAGCCACGTCCTTGCCCAGAGGGAGAAAGATTGAGAACTTATTCAATCAATCAAAGGTAATCGATATGTTTGTAAGTGAGTTGTTTGAATAATTCACGAGGTCCTTTTTTTCCTCAATTGGGTTGATTGCGCTAGAGAAGCTATACCCACGCCGCATTTAGAATCGCAACCACAGCACTTGGTCTTCCGTTGCAAAATCGCCTCGCCAAGACTATTGGTAACCTTTATAATGAACGCGTTTGCTTTCATAATATTTCTTCCACCCAATAACATCAACAAAAACAATAATGATATCTAATTAATTCACAATTAGGCCTCCTTCACAGAAGTACGTCACTGTTTCATGGGCGACGGAATGTTTTGAAGCAAGCTCACAAATAATCATTTTGCTCGTTTTTGTTGAAACATTGCATGTTGTTGCTTTTTCAAAACTCCCACATCTTATTTTAAAATGCACCCAAAGATACGGGGGATTCATCTTTCCTGTCATCAAAAATTAAGATGTACAATCAAACCCAAACAACGTTATTTGAACGTGGTGAGATAATGAAATCTAAATAAAATCTCCATTTCAACGTTAGAGCCACCATAAGATTTAAATTTTTCCTTATTTCAGTATTGAAACTATAAATGGATAAATCAAAATATTCACTTTGATATTACCTTCAGTTTAATCCAGGGACTCTTTTTGAAGATAAGAATTGACAAAGCGTGCAGAATGAATGTTATGGTTTCTTAAAAGAATCACAAACACAAGTTTAGACTCAAACAATGGTAATTTTATTCTGAAATAAATGCAAAATTTTGTACCCTTTTATGATCTTAAAACTGTAACCATAGTCGAAAACATACCGTGGTCAGTTCACATAGTCACACAGTGGCTTTATGGAGGGATATGTAAGATTTTGTTTAAATTGTAAACCTCTCTAAAAGTATAATTTTTGACACTGTGAATATAGTTTGTAGCTCAAATTATATCAACTTCAACAATTCTTCTTATAGTTCAAGAAGCTGGGCAAAAGTTTGATCTTATTATTGCCTTGCCAGCTCTTATATAGTACAAGTTTTTTTTATAATTTTTTCTTGTAATAATATCAGTTCCATTATGAAAAAATACAGAAAAAATGTTAAACATTTGCTTCAATGTTGATTCTGTTTCATAAATAAATAAGACCCCTTTTTTAAATTTTGTTTGAAAAGTAAGATTAACCAAAGTTTACACAGATGGCACATGTTTACACTTAATGTACTGGGTATAAGTGTCCAAAAAACGAGACAAAATACTGTTTTTTTACCCACATCAATCACATATTAAATTTTTAAAAGAACACATTTGCCAGACATACCAGGCATCTTATAAATGCTAATGCAGAAAAAAAAAAAAAAAAAACGCTGTACTGTAGCAAAGTATACAAATTTCGTGTGTCACAGTTGATCATCCTAGCGCACACAAAGCAAGTGGTCTGTGATACAGTAAGCTTACAGCCTTATTTTATTATTGAAATATAAAGTCCCCAAATTGGGACCTAAAATGAACGTCCTAAGACAAAATAGTTTGTAATGATGCCTATAATGTGTATGTTTTTGGTGACACAAAGCTTGCGAAAGGATCCGAATGTGATTGTTGAACTGATCATGACAGTGTCAACATGGGTGTCAGGATGACCAAATGACTGTAATGGTGAACTAAAAATATGCAAAAATGATCTGAAATATTAAAATAAGTGATCTAAGTGGCCTAAGGCCAAAAGCCATGAATATGTAATTTATAATGTTATAGTAATGGAGACCTCAGTCCTAAACTAATGTCATATAGTCACAAATACAAACAGACGCCAGGTCTTAAATGGTGACCTAAATGTGTATAAACGGCATTTTAGGCCCAGAATGCTAATATCAGGTCTACACAAGGTGAACCATGATCGAAATAGCCAAGCTCAAATATCTAGAATGAATGCATCTCAGAAAAGGGTATAATTCTAGTCCACAAAATATTTAAGGACAACTCAACTTATAAAAAATAAATGAAATAAGATACAAATTAGGACAAAATATCAAGCTGACATTAATGCCCCTGACATCAGTGTCGGGTTCATTTCATAGAAGCTTGTTGTCTTACTGATTAACTCTTTCCGTCCCCAAAATAAAAAAACAAATACCTAGATAATCAGAATGAAATCATAGCTAAGTATATAAAAAATTTGAAAGAAAAATCAAACATTGTTTATACAGAATATGAAGATCTTGTACACATGATTAAGTAAACAAGCTAGGAGCAAATGCACATTACTTACAGTGTATTTTTTATTTTCACTATTAATATAATTCAATCAAAATACTACTCTGCTCTTACAAAATTTTAGCATTGTGCAAATGCTTTCCTGTAGATTGACTGCGTTACCCCTAAATGGCTAGTGCAAAAAAAAAAAAAAAAAAAAATCAACTTTCAAGTAAACAGAATACCTTTAAATTCTCGAATAAGAAGTTATCATGGTCAGATTTATTGGGGTAGGCATGACTGATTCCGATTAAGCTGATACCTATAGTGCAGTCAACATAAACAGTGTCTACAATTCATTTCATATGGTAGGTGATTCACAATGTTATACACATTTTATATATAAATATCATATGACATGACCAAAGAAACAACCTAATCAGCAGTAACTACACAAACAAGCACCTAGCACTTTGCTATATAATCTGGGATGAGCAATGTGTTTTAAAATTCAGCTTCGAATCTACTCTGAACATGAATATGAAATCTGAATATGAAGCAAGTAACTGATAAATGTTTCTGACACGATTTCAATGATTTCTATGTTGTGATGCTATAATGGAAATTATGGTAGCGATTTCTAACATGGATTTATGTTATGATACTCGAGTCAATAGCAAGTCCCCATTTTAAAACTGAAATAATATAAAAAATAGTCAAAATCATCTATTCAAATATGAAATGTAATGCATGTTCTTCAAGATCTTATTTATGCTAGCTTTAGGTAAAGCAATATCAAAACTGCAATGTGGCTCAACCGGTCAACTAATATATATGTACACAACTATTACGTGAAGCTTACATTATTACACATTATATTACTGAAATCAGCAACAATAACCAATATAAGCAACCATACTAAAGTACCAAAAATTATACATTGTGCCAGAAGATTTCAGATCTGACCTACCAAACAAGCTAGAAAATATGGACACCAGCTTAGAAATTGTACTCTAAAGGCCCATTTCTCATAGTGTGCAAAATCTTAGAGAAACAGCCGTATCAACATGGTTTGAGAGACAGATATTGGTTACTATAATAGCCTTAATGTCAGTTATAACGTACCTACAGGGAGCCCGTGTCCTTGACAAAATCAGTGCACTATCTTCTGCTTTTACACCAAGGCTCAGTTTCGTCAACACTGGATAGCACTATCCTCTGGATAACACTATAGCCATTAGATAAAATTGTTATCCTCTGGGCAATTATCATGTGGGTAAAGTAAAGTTTTCTAAGCACTAGATATCTATTTTTGTATCTGAAATTGCTATTCAGTTGCCAAAATGGCTGCTGTCCTCAGGGTTGTTGTTCAGAAGATAACCATTTTATCACATGGATAAGTGTTATCCATAGGACATATCCACCAGTGTTGATGAAACTGGGCCCTTTTTCCGAAATTGTGGAGTGGTTGTAAAAGGAAGCGAAGTCCATGGTAGCAAAGTTACAGGTAGAACCTCTCAAAACATATCAATACAGGTGCATCTCTAGGGCAGAACACCTCATGTTCAAAGGTGTCAAAGGTTTTTGCACATTGGGCCAGCAAATTGAAGTAGGTGACATACAGACAAGACAAAAGACTAAATCTACAAACAATACCACATATATATAGCTCACTAAGTAGGCACATTTACTTCTTTCAAATGTCCTTGTAGCAAATTGAGCATCCAGGAGCGAGTCACTACCATACACGTAATGAAACTCTTACTAACTAACATTTTACAAGCACTTCCCACCTGGCATTTTTATCTGTGGTCTAGAGGTCCTAGGATTTATCTTCTTCTTCATCTTTGAACACATTGAAAAACAGGGTCATAATATTCACCTAGGCCCTAACATTGCTTGCTTTCAAAAATACTGTTCATAATTTGTACATAATTTATGTTACAAGGCATAAAATAATATAGAATATGTACAATCTTTTTACAAACATTTTAAGGGATTCACCTCATCTTGCATCAAGCAAGCTATAAGAAACATTCTAAGTTCTTTTCTCTAAGAAAATGTCCCTATCAATACCAATGTGCACCGGTTTTCTGTCTCCAGGACAAAGCTTCAGCGAAAAAAAAAAATGGCGCTACACCAAACTTTCATTCACAATTATTACCAACACAGCTTTCAACCACAACATCATTTTTTACCTACCACAAATTTCATTTTTTAATGCTAAATTAATGACTCAAGAAATCAATCTGCATTTTTGCCCCAAAGTAAATCTCCAACCTTCACATTTCTGTCATCAGATATCATATATGTATATCACTATTACCGTAGGGGCATATCATGATGTAGATATTGCTAGTCAGAAGGGATATGTCATGAAGACAACAAAACACAAACATCTCCATGGCATATCATACTTCAATAAAAAAAAAAATGCAATCAGTCCTTTTTTCCATTTATACTACTGTTTGATCTCTCTCTCTTTCCTTTTTCTGAAACCCCATGCCATAAGTTCAAAATCAAGTTACACAAAGTGAAAGTTAATTAAATCAATACTGAATATGTTCCTCATATCAAACACGTTACAACAAATATACAATGATTGTCAACTCAGCAAAGCAATCAAGACTTCTCAATCTGACACATTAACACACAGCTCAACTGTCTCAGCCCCAAAGTTGGATGGGACCTGACAGAAAACTGCTTGCTTTGTGCAGCATCAAACCAATGCAAGAAGCAATCCATCTCAGCACAGCTTCCTCTTAGGGATACTCTTATTTGATTTTGTGGAGACAAGCATAATTATGAATGTTGGCCTTGTGCAAATGAAATTTTTTATGTAACAAATAAACAGTGGAGTTTTGAGAGGCAAAGTGTCGGAAAATCTACCACCTGGGTTTTTAAGCTGTAATACCACATTTTAAGATAAAATCTTGGGACCCATTTCAAGACAAAGTTTAAAGCACAAAAAATATAAATAACTACTTTATAACACTTGACAACATATAACTACAGAAACAATTATTATATGTACAAATGTTCTCTATCAAATGTTATAGAATCTTGCCCATAGTCAGTTCACTGAGGACTGGCAGTTCAAAGTACTTTCACTTTCCAGGGTCACTTGCAGTCAATCCACCATCTTGATTTTGGCGGCCATCTTAGCTTAGAAATATCCCTTATATATATCAGATTTTGCTTGTTTGCAATACAAACCACAACAGGTATATGACAGCTTTTGCAGTTCTTTGCGGCAGCCAGTATTCTGTGGTCTAAGCATTTTCCCTATTTTCTGAAATGATATTCCTGCTGTACACTTGGCTAGAACAAACTGGAACTGTCTCGCCTGCTATTTCACTCATCTACTTTCTTTTTCCAAGGTCCCAAATGGTCAATGCTCAATCTGAAATTAATGCACAAAAACCAAAATAAATAAATAATAACCGACTTTAGCAGCAAAAAGTATCATTTCACATTACAGGTGGATCAAAACTGAAACTATTTTCTTAGCATCAATATCAAAGAGAAGTACACTTGGGCAGAAAACAACAGGATTTAAGGTGGTAAATCAGTTTGAAATGTGGAGACAAAAGTTTCAGATAAGTCTCCTTAAATTTGGATGCCTTTTTAGTTTTTAAGCACCCAAACAAACCCATATTACATGTGCCCTTCCAAAAAGCACTTTAGGAAGCCACAGTAGAATTCCTGTATATAGTAGTGTTAGTGTTAAGGTAGTGTTAATACCACATCTCCTTTGGCACTGATGTTCTGCATAATGATATCATCAATGTCAGAACTGTGCTGATGTTGTTGCTGTTGCTGAAGTTGTTGTTGCTGCTGCTGCAGAAGGAGACAGACCATATTGAAAGCACTGTCAGCAGAGTTACTGTTACTGGGGACGTTGTTGCCGATACCAAAGCCCGACAACCAGGTCTGGAGCGGACTCCGACATGGCGGCTGGTTGTTGTCAGGGACTACCAGAAACAACAAATCACAGTGAAGAACAAGACAGTATTTTCTCTATAGAATGCAGTCATGGTAAAACTTGATGCTCACTGGCAAACGCCTATCATTCCACATTTGAGCTAGATGAAATTTATGCATTTTTTCTTCAAGTAATGCATAAAATAAAAAAATAATATAATAAAAAAACCTGACAGCCTGACAGGGTAATACTTTGGCAGGACCAGCAATACCCGAGTTTTCACCATGACTGTATAATGGGGGCATTGTTTGGCAGAGCAGCTGCTTTGTTTTTTTTTTTTTTTTTTTTTTTTTTTTCTTATCAGATTCCGATTTGTCAGGCTGTTCATTAAAGTTAACGAAATGGTCTCTTTTTGAGTTAAAGAGATAAAAAGTTGGGAGAATCTGAATGTTGCCAATTCCTAAGTTTTAAACTTACCTTATTACCCCCCCCCCCCCCCCCCCCCCCCACCCTTCCTAAGTTCTCTGTATACAACTGAGTGCCTTTATTACCATCATTCTAATAAAACAGGATTGGAACACACACACAAAACACTCACAAAACTCAAGAATAAATTAGAGTGCAGCAACTCAAGAATAAATTAGAGTACAGCAACTTAACTTTCTACACATTTTCATTTGAAATTGAAAAGGAACCGTTTTCCCCAAAAGGAGGCATCTCTCACCCGAGAGCCTCTTACCTTTACTGAGCTCATTCTTGGCATTCAGCGTCAGCAGCGAGGGTCCCGATACACTGGTCATCATCAGTGACTTGAGGGCAGTGCCAGAGTCCACCAGCACTGTGGAATCATTGGTTTTCCCATTAGAGGGCCCCACCTTGGCATTGCCTGACGCTGCCAACCGCCTGACCAGTTCCTGGTAGTCCGGGGACCCAATGACCACACTGGGAAGGCTGGACGGTGTCATGGACATAGACTGGCTTGTGCCTCCTGAGTGTGTGTGTAATAAAAAGAGAAGAAAAAAAAAACAGAGTACTAGGCCGTCTTAGACCCGACGTGTCTGAATGCGGTTTTCCAGCCGGAAAGTCTTTCATTCAGATAAGTCTTCTGATGATAGTTGACAAACTGAAATATTTGGGAAAAAAAATTAAATTTTGAAAAAAAAAATTAATTAATGAACTTAAAGCCAATCCTAGAAGTTTGAAGAAAGATTCAAATTAGCTCTTTATGGGCTGGAGTTTACACACAAGCTTTAAGGCCAACTGACAAAACAGAGAACACTTGTACTACCATGCATACATAAGACTATAAAACTGACATTGCAGGAATTGGTGAGCTGTTAACAACCGTATCTTTCTTTTGTAAATGCAAAACTTTTGACCAATTTGAGAGTCTGTAAAAAATGTAACCATCTTTTTTTATTTTCAAAATTAAACATCACATCATTATATGCTACTCAGTGATGGAAACACATAATATCATCTGTTGTCACTCATCAAAAGGATGGAAGTGGCTTTTATCGCCAGACACAAGCCCCATGTTGCAGCGGAGCATCTTCCTCAACATTGGCAGCCAAATGTAACCACCTTTTTATTTTAATAACTAGACATTATCATTTGCTGCTCAGTGATGAAAAATATAGCAGTAAGTGTAATAATAATAACAAGCACGGCACCATCATTAAGCCACTTAATTGATAACCAAAACCTTAATCTCAGAAAACCTGCCCTTGTACCAGAGCCAAGAAACCATTTAGAAACCAAATCAGGAGTAAATCACTTTAAAAAATTTCTATGAATAAGCTGCAAATGTTTTTTTTTTTTTTTTTTTTCACTTCTAAAGATCCAATTAGTGAATTTCAATTTCCCTGCTAGACAATGATGCCAAATACTTTTTAAATACGCAATCTAGTTCATCTCTGTCAGCAGCTTCCATTTCAGGGGGCAGATTCGGAAAGGGAGGTTTGACTGAATGATAATATTGTTATTCTTCTTTACAATGGATAAATAGCTCCCTTCTTCCAATTATGTAACACTAAGGCTTCGTTCACATGCAATGTCTATTTTCTAAATTCTATTTTCTATTCGCGGTATGTCTTATGATCACGGTCTGTGGCCTGAATATCCCGCGGCGTAATTACTGGCAGCGCGAGCCAGTTACTATAAGTTACTATAAGTAACTGGCTCGCGCTGCCAGTATTTAGGGCACAGACCGTGATCATAAGATAGCGCAAATAGAAAATAGAAATTAGAAAATAGACATTGCATGTGAACGAAGCCTAAATCCCCTTATTTTTCATTCACCATTTATTAAATTGCTTCGGTGATGTTGCATTGAATTTATTTGCATAAATATCGGATTCAATAATGAGGGACTTCCAGTATTATTTTCAGCACTCAGATAATGTAGTAATGCATAGTCAGAGTAATACTCTACATTCTAGTGTCAAAGTTGCTGCATCCTCCTTGCCAAATCTGGAATCTGCCCCATGATTGGAAATCTATATTAATAGTATAGAAACAAAGTATATGAGAGCTAACTAAGAGGAACTAGATGGCAAACAAGCTTTTTTTAGTATATGAAATTCTAAGTATTATAAAAGTATCCTCCCTGAAACAAAATCCAAATAAAAGATGTTAGAAAAGAAGATTAATAGTCAATGGATAAAGAAGGGCACAACAAAAGCATACCACAGGTTCCGCCGGGCCGTTCAGTTGGGCTCTGCGCGCACTGGCTCATGTGGCTTGTACAGGTGGCATTATTATAAGAAGGGGCGACACACACTTGGTGTCCAGGGGGGCCGACCCCTTTCACCTGGTCAGCGGCCGCGTGTGTTGGTCCGAGTTGGCCTTTGGGGAACACATTATTTTGCAAATCAAACATGTCCCGTTCTTGTGATCTCTCTTTTCCCTGTTCCTGCTGCTGAAGCTGGTACTGAAATTGCTGGTTGAGCCAGATGGCTTCTGCAGCAAAGAAAAAAAGGACAAAACTGTAATGATGAGATTTAGACACAGGTGCGAGGGACTGTCTGGACTCTGCTTAGTGACAAACACTGGCTGAATATGCTCTGCAACTCTTATATGTTTTCCATTCATGGTGTAGAAACTCAAATATTTTTTTATGTTATTGATAAAAAATTCCTTTCCACTTGAAATGAAAAAATTCAAATAACTCAAATAACTCAAATTCACATTTCTTTTTCATATTTTTGTTATCATTGTTTGGCAAATCTGCAGATCTGTGTGACGCTACTGAGAAGTCCTAAGTTCACTGTTGGTGCCGCAGTGGAGAACACTGCTGAATCTTTAAACCTGAAAACCTTACATAAGCTGAGGCAGAATGAAAACATCAACACAAAAGAATCACTACATAATTACCAGTTCAATATTTGGTCTAGTATGCTCAATTAAAATAATTGAGATTTAAGGAAAAGATCAGATTCTTGTGGTTTGCCAGTCAGATTGCCAATTAAAGCTAAAAGCCATTAAGCTATAATTATCATCTGTGCATTGCCACACTATTTGCATTTTTTTTTTTTTTTATATTCCAAGCTTAATTTGGTGACCTTCCGCACGCTATTTTCTGTTTTTTACTTCCACTAAGAAGGTCATGTTTTTATCCTGGTTTTTCTCACTGTTCGTCACCAATGTAACTAAAAAGTTATAGATAAATTTTGATGAAAATTTCAGGCAAGATCAGATATGGGCTAACTAAAAAGTGATCAGGCTTTGGTGGGATCAGTGATCCGAATCACACATTTTTGAACAGGATTCCTCAACATTGCATGATTGGGCCAATGACCTTGTGCAATGGATGTGTTCTTAGCTTTTTTATTACCTATCCTTTTACCTCCTCAGCTATCGATCAATCCAATAAATACATTTTAAAATGAAGACAATTAGTCCTGTAGCCTATGCCACGAATAAAGAATTTTGGCAGATTTTCGTAACTTAAAAGGCAAAAGGTTTTAATTTTATATATTTCTACCTGGGTCCAAGCTTGCATACAGTGCACACAAGTTGGGGCGGAGAGCCCTACATGATGGTATTCTACTGCGCACCAACAATGATGGCGTTCATGTTGGACATTTTCATCATCTCAGTTATAACTTCTTGATTAAAACTGCATTTGAAAACCAACAGGATGAATCTAAATTGAACAGTGAAATGGCAAATTTCAAAGTTTCAGTTCCTGCTCAGAGAATGATATTTGAGTGACGATGTTGAGTACAGGACATCAGGGCAATGTTTGCTCTAAACAGAGCCCTCTGGCCCCCAAAGGGACGGTCCCAGCCCTGTTTATGGACAAACACTGAAAACAGAGTTCACTGAGGATGACTAACAACAAATACTTGAAACTTGTGATAATGATATAGTCAATAGTTATGATGGATATTACTGATGCCAACTTTTATTATTATGCCCTTTTAACAATTCAGGTTCTGTGAACTTTGTTGAAAAACACAAAAAGTATCATGGCCTTGTTTTTCTTGAATACAATGTTTTTCCCCTCTATTTATTTGTCTTAGATACCTGGATTAATATTCAACTTATATTAGAGGAAATGATGCCATAATACAGAAAAACAAACCCATGTGAACTTTAAAATGAATGCAATTCCTAAAATGTTCACCAACAGACACTGCCAAAGCTGAAACATCCTAATTTGCAAGCCAAAAAAATAAGCAAAGCAAACTTCTTGTCCTTCAGACATTTACATTTAAAAACCTTAGACAACTAGAAACTTCAAATAATTATCTATTAAAGTTCTCCATTTTTGTTGAATTAGAAACTTCAAATTATTTTCCATTTTGTTTTTGTTTGAATAAGTATCCATTATACAACTTTATAAAGTGCAACAAAACAGATTGTATTCAGTTGGAGCAAGCAGAGATGATAAAAAATACCAAATAAGGACAAAGATTTCTCTTAGCCTTGGCATATCATATATTCTTAATTGGTATGTGACTTACCAGGTGCTACACAGTTCAAATGTGAAGATGGCACTGTAGTCTCTGTGTCCATTTTTTCTGTTTTTCTTGAATCTTTGGTCGCTAAAACCAGGAAAACAAAGATTAAAACCCTAAAATACAAACAAAACCAACTTGTGTGGCTTTTTTTTTTTTTTTTTCAAAACAATGATAGCATAGTTGTATATTTTGTTTGTAAGTGGCTTGAAATGAAATGATAAAGAAGCATCAAACGAGCTAGCCAGGAGAATTGTCTTTGTCTAAAAAATCCTCTTTTCTTCAAGGCTAAACTTTTGTTTTAACCTGAAGAACCTTGGTTGTTGCCTAAATCTGTGTTGTCCAAACTATGGAAAACCCTTGAGGCTTTGATATTAATGAAAGTTTATTCCAGGTTGTATAATACAGCAACATCTATGTACACAGAAAACAGAAACCCTTCTGTTGTGTTCATACCTAAGTACATTTACACACATATATATATATATATATAAAGATATGGTTAAATATGTAATAGAAAAATAAACAACTTTTTGACAGCGACATGTACACGTACATACACACACACAAACAAATGCACACTCAGAGTACAGTTTCCTGAGGCCAATATTTCACATCACTCTGGTATCAAAATTAAGATTTACTCTTTCTTTCGAGTCAATTATCACACAAACTTTCTGGCCATTCCATACCAAGGCACCCACACATCTTACTTTGCCTAAAACGCAGCTGACCAATTCTGCAAGGCTCAGGGGGTTTGTAATTGTGACTAAATCTTAAATGGAATGACGGTATCTAGAAGCAAAGCAACCATGCAGTATAAAACCTTGATACAACAGTCAGGCTTTTGCTTGAATTTCACCTGGTAGAATGTCACTTTTCATACCAACACCAATATCGTCACTCTTATTATATTGCATGAAGAACTTATTCTTGAAAAAGTTACTTTTTTTTTTTTTTTTTTTTTGATGAAAGAAATAAACCCAAACAAAGCCAAAACTTCCACAAGCATGAAAAAATTCTCTTAGAATTACAAAGGAGAATAAAATTGATATAATTTTGCGTTGTAAAAGAGCTTTAATCAAGACGCTACAATAGTGCTTTGAAAATTCAGTATCGATCACAATGTCAAGAGAAATTACAGATTTTCCTAAGAATTTTTTTTTGTTTCAGCAGTGAGGGTTGAATAAAAAAATGACATTCTTGTATCTGTATTAACATGATTTATAAATTAATGATCAAATTAGATTTCGAAGGTACTCGTATGTCATATTTTTCCTGTCATTTTGAATAAAACATGAAATCAAAAACATTTGAAAAGCAGGATTGGCTACAATTGAAGTTGTTTGATGCTTCTCTTTCATATAAATCAACAAGCAATGCTTTTGGTTCATTTGCTCAATCTCATGTTGTCAATTGACCAAATCAGAGGTCTATTTTTCATTCACTTTGGACACACTTTTTAAAAAAATTAAATCATCTCAAAATCATTCTTGATACATACTTCTGAAACAAAATATTGCTGGAATAATGTGACATAGTAAATGGTATAAACATTAGTTGTAAGACCACCAATAACAATAATCCATACTGAAACATTTTCAACCTGATTATTTTTAGGCAAAGACTATATCTGATTTCACCTTCAACCACAGCATTGCTTGTTTCATGATACAAAACTGAAATATGGTTGTGGTCTTAGATACTTTGCTCTCAGGTGGGCAAGAAACTGAGTGTGTGTGTGTGACTGAGAAAATAAAACATGAATTAAGTCTTCTGGTGCTGCTGAAATAATAAAAAATTGATAAAAAATGACAATAATGATGTTGATGATGTTGTGACAATGTTAATGATTCAATTTTTAAGTATTGAGTAGCATATGACAGAGATAGATTGCACAGAAAACATTTATCTGCTCATGTGTACTTATACATGTCTTGACCACCAATAAGCACACATATAAGTACACATACAAATTCCTCTTCATGTGCAATCTATCCACATATACTATTGTCTAATTTTCTACTTACTGACTGTGCATTATTTAAGATGTAGTTCCCCACACGTTTGACAAGATTGATTCTTCAAAAGTCCATGATAATAAGTAACCAAATGATGTCTATGGCCAAACTGCCAAAGCTCCCTCCCAACCCCGGGGTCATTGTGTACAAGATAAAGCCATTACGGTTCAAGACAGCATCCAAAATAAACCATAGACATAAATCTTTCATACTGTCATTGACAGAACCAGCTTTATGGCTGCAATTTTGTTTTTGTTTAAATGATTTTCTTTCTTTTTTCCTAATTTTATTCATCAATTTTTGAGGCAATAGTTCTATAATCATGAAAATCTTTAAATTTGCTGGTTCAATGAAAAAGGGAAGACCATTCAGAGCTTCAACAGTTGGGCAAGACATTAAATGAATAAAAAAAAATATGCAAGTTGGGTAGAAAAAATAACGAATAAGAAATAAAACATGAATGCTATTTACATTCATAGCGGGGGCACGGAACCCTTGAGGGATGTGACAAAACTAACAGTGATTAACTGTAGGAATGTCACGGAGCTAAGTGAAATCTTCCTTGTACTCCTTCCGGCCACATGCTGGTCTAGCGTGGTACGTCTGAAAAGATGACGGAGTCCCTCCCATTCAGATGGATCAGACCATGGAGGTGCGAATTAGACAAGGGAGCAAGTACTCTTTGGCCAAAATATGATGTTTTTTTACGTCTCTGACTGCTCTTCTATCTCACACATAGACACAGGTAAAATTTGAAGTCATGGGAGAAAAAATGAACAGTTCTACTATGTAAAAGATGGGAGTTATAATCTAAATGACTTGATGCAGCAGGTCAGCTCTGGTATAAACATCTGGTTTTGATGATGTCCTTGTACATGAACTAACATAAAATGATTTCAAATGTCCTAAAACTTGGTTTAAAACATTTCAGAAAAAAAATTCAGGTGAATGGATGGTGAATAAATACTGCAAATTTGTTGAAGTCCCCCCCCCCCCAACAAAAAATGGTAACTAATTTAACTTATTCCTATCTTCATCATCATACAGTATTAGTTCAGACAATTTATTGTATCAAAATTAACTTTTATCGGTAACTTATTAATAAAAATAGAAAATAAGTCTATTTCAGACAGCATTTCAATCTTCTTTAGTAAAAACTTACCATAGATAAACATTCTAGAAACAACAATTTTCTTTACAATTTTTACCCCCTATGCAGTCTTCCCCTTTAACATTTAACACTTCTCTTTTGATTGTAGCCCATGAGAAGAGCAGTCAGAAACTAAAACTTTCTGTAATTTGTGCTGAAAAAAGACCGTCTTATAATAGATTAGCAACACATTGTTCAAACTTCTACAAGAATCGTTACAAAAGTTCTTTTTAAGTTCTCCAGCTGAAAGTATCGGGAAAGCTTTCCATCGTAAGACAACCATCCCCAAAATGCGATTATGAAAACATCTGATATGTACTAAGGAAGCAGTGACTTGTATAAGGAACAAACTAAGTTAGATCCTTAACATTTGTAATAACAGTTTTACTTTTCCATTACTTTGAATCATCCCTCTCAGCTAATTCAAAGCAATTGAAGAGTAAATCCTGTCGTAAAATTCTTAGGAACTGAAAGGTAAGAGTTGATTAAAATGCACTCCATGGCAAACACAAATCTCAAGGACGCTCGCATATTGCCCATGTAATACCCAGTTATAACCAACATTACAGCCTGTTCTAACCCACTCAAAACCCACGTCAAGTTCACACACAGCCCAACCACGCAGTGCAAGCTCCAAGTTTCCAAAAAACATCCTCTGAACCCTCACATGTTTACTTAAACATCGTGGAGGTATAACCAGTCCCTAATATCACACTTGTCTTCCGCACTTTGGACCCCCTTTTTTTTTTTTTAATCCTTTGTTTATTGTCCTTGGCAAATTTTTGTATCATACAAATCATCAAAGATGGCCTTTTGATATGCACAAGATAGCTCCATTTAGCTCTAGTCATGCACTGGCCAAGGGAGACGTAATGCTTGCCAAATTTATTGACAGAAAAACGCAACATCGTTTCTTTCCTTGATTCAGTATCAAACCTATCAAACTGAAGCAAGCATGAATCTTAAAATCAGAATTTGGGAGCAAAATCCTCTGTAACCCATTAGTGAGACCATTTGTAGCGTGATTACAAAGACACAATTCACTGCACCTTCCTACATTTGATAAATGGAGGTCCCCAAATAGAAAGGTATGTCATTCTGTGACAATGGCCTCTATGTGACAAAACAAACTGCAGCTGTCACTTCATTTTTTCATGACAACACAAACAGTTTGTACTGATTAAGCCATGTTTTCTAGTACTGATTAAGCCATGTTTTCTAGTACTGATTAAGCCATGTTTTCTAGTACTGATTAAGCCATGTTTTCTTGTAAAGGAAACCATCCAAATCACCTCTACTCACAGTCTGCTTCAAAACATACTACAATCAAAACTACACTTTACACAAAGTCCATGCACATATCAGGTACTTTATAAAACAGGGTTCTCAGCTCCTCACATACACAAGGCTTGCTTTCCCACTTCAACTTTCTCAGTTTCTCTGTACATACAAATAAAAGTGATTCCATCCCTGTTGTTGAACACATTTATGACATTTTTTTTTACATTTCTTTTCAAATTGAAAAAGTGGCAAGCTTAAAAAGATCAAAAGATCAATCTGCAATAATTAAATAAAAATAAACAGTGATGGCAAAAGAACTGGTTTCCAGACCTTTCAATGTTAATATTTTTTAATGATCAAAATAGTCAAAATTTACAGGGAATCGCCACTCATTCAAAAATAAAACTAAATGAATAAATAAACAAATAAAATAAAAATAAAGAAACAAAAACTGGAGACGTCCAATATCATTAAATGCACCAGCCATGACAGGATATCTCAATTCATTTTACCCCGTCTCATTTTTTTTTTTTTTTTTTTTACTTTTTACACTGACTAACAAACAAAAATTTAGGAGAAACGGTTCATGTTCATCAACAAATTTTTTTTCAGTATCCTCAACAAATGTCAAAATTAGTTTTTTTCAAACAAACCTTTCAAAACTCATCAACAAAAATAATGGAAGGGCACAGAAATTTCAGTCCTGGTTCTAAAAACTTTTTGCATATCATTTATAAAATGTTTTCTGATGAATTATTGATGCACCGTAACACTACGTAGGACGCAAAAAGCAAAGGTAATAAATTAAAAGGCAACGACAACTAGTTGATGGTGACCAGGTTGAAAATATTTCCCATGTTTTTATCAATCTCCCCAAACCACTTTTCTCCAGAAAATCAAAACCAATTTTCTCCAGAAAGATTTCTCCCCTTCTTTTGTCTGAAAGCTAGGGCAGAAAAGGCTCCAGTGAGACCAAATACGAGTATGAAATGAAGAGAAAAAGATCTGCAATGGCTGGTGTCATCATTACTGTCCACTGTCTATGAACATGTTTCTCAGAACAAGTACCATACCTGGTCTGTAAGTCAGCGGCTGCGGGTCGCTGGTCTTACCAGAACTTTGGATGTGGAACTGGACGGTGACGGGTTCTTTGATTTCTGGATCTCTATATGGCGGGACAGTGATCACTAAATGGGTCTGAAACAATATGGAGTGGTACAGTGATTACCAGACGATTCTGAAACAATATGTAGTGGTACAGTGATTACCAGATGATTCTGAAACAACATGTAGTGGTACAGTGATTACCAGATGATTCTGAAACAACATGTAGTGGTACAGTGATTACCAGATGATTCTGAAACAATATGTAGTGGTACAGTGATTACCAGACGATTCTGAAACAATATGAAGTGGTACAGTGATTACCAGACGATTCTGAAACAATATGTAGTGGTACAGTGATTACCAGATGGATCTAAAACAATATGTAGTGGTACAGTGATTACCAGATGGATCTGAAACAATATGTAGTGGTACAGTGATTACCAGATGATTCTGAAACAATATGAAGTGGTTCAGTGATTATCAGATGGGTCTGAAACAATATGAAGTGGTACACTGTTTGAGATTTGAAGGATTCCTAGTATGTGACTGTTGATGTTATATGAAACTGTGCAACAGCTCATTTTCTTGAGCTAGCGCTGTTCTGCAGAGAAAGGAACACCTATCAAACTCAGGCCAGTCTGTTAAAAGACACACATAAATGCAGACAAAATGTAAAACGGTTTTCCACTGAAAGTGCACAGCAACAAAGGTGACATCAACGACAGACACAGGTGATGGCTAATGGCTATATACATAAAAATGGCAAAACTTTTTTATGTGCTAGTTAAGTAATATATTACTCTTACATTTGATTTATGAAACAATTTGAGTTCAAGGGAAGTGCAATGCAATAATTTTTGGGAAAAATGTAAACAGTATCCCACTATTGGCAACTTAGTACATCTGTAAGTGTCAATGAGTATTTAAGTTCACTGAAATAATGTCTTTAGTCAAAACAATAAGAAAAGCTATACTTTGTGAACCAAAACGAGAATGCCAACGTGAACTTCTCTGACTCTAGGTGGCCAATGTCTGACATGTTATCACTCAATATTGTTTACCCACTTTCCAGTTAAAGTGACCTTTCTGGACCAACTCCAAAATGTCTCAGTTCATACCATGGAGAGAAACATGTAGTGACATGCGTAATTGTTAAAATAGGCTTAAATCAACAGATTAAAAACAAATAATAATTACATTATCCAAGATTTGCTACAATTTGTAATTCTAATGAGTAGCCTTATATATACACCTAGGTTCTTCTCTGTTAAAACATGGATAACAAATGGAGTCAAGACTGGTACTTCTTGTATAATCTGGACCATATTAAATATTGACACACACTTAAATACCTAGAGATACAGAATTCCACTACAATCAGGACAGTGTGAATGGCTGCCTGATGCACCAATTCAACCCCAAATTTTAGTTCAACTGGGTGCATCTGAAGCATAAAACTACTAGAAACCACCCCCACCCCACCCCGTCCTATCCTCCTCCTCACCCCCTCCCCACCCCATCCTATCCTCCTCCTCCTCACCCCCTCCCCACCCCGTCCTATCCTCCTCCTCACCCCCTCCCCACCCCGTCCTATCCTCCTCCTCACCCCCTCCTCATCCCATCCAATCCAGGCCATCCTGCTGCCTCAAGAGTAACAAGACAGTCTAATCAAGCTGTTAATGCTTGTCCCTATTGCGGGGTCACTGGCTAAATTCTAGAGCGTGAAATTACATATTAATTTTACTCCTGCCTCCACTGAACAAATAAACTGACTTGTTTTCTCTTTCCAAAATTGCACAATTTCCTAAAATTGCACAATTTCAAATAATGAAACAATTTTCATTTTCATTTAGTTTTCAAAATTTTGATACAAATGCTAGAAACTGCTTATCAACTTTCTGAAATAAAAAAAAATTAATAAAAAATAAAATTAAAAAAAAACTTTCTGAAATAAGACAAGCAGCTGTTCATGTATCTTAGCATGGTACATTACGTATTCCTCACAAGTCTTGGTGCATGTTTCTCTAGAAGGACATTGAGGTAACCTAAATGGAGTACATGAATTGGAGATTTATTAACAATTTACCTAAGCAGGGGACACGGATTGGTGACTCATTAACCTGATGTTGGATAAGCAATGATAACAACTTCCATATTCTATATATCTACCAGTCTTCAGTGTTCAAAGTGTAGTGCTAGCTGTATGATATATGTAAAGCTCTTCATTATCAATTAACATATGTCGTTACCATAATTAAAAATTTCTACAATTACTAATATTAGTATTATGAGTAAATGATAAGTTACTCTGCTCCTGGACTGCAAATGCAATAATAAATAAAAATTGACTGTATCTAAAATAGATTCCATATGATATTGCTAAATCCCCCCCTCGGCTAATAAAAAATTTTCTGTCTTGGGTGAAGCAATATCAAAGCATTATTCAGTAATTATTCTAATCAACTCAAATTTCACAAAGTTTTAAGATGCTACTATGCTGGAAACACTTTTCCCCTCTACACACTGTCATGTCTGTATTCTGAAATAATAAATTACCCTAGTTGAAGTGTGGGACACCTCCTTACCAATATAAGAGCATACAGAATATGAAAATTCTCAAACACAAGCTGAAAAAAACCTTCATACCGTTAGCTTACGGCCAACTTTTGGATGATCTTAATTTTCCACCAGCACTCTGCGATTGGATTTTAGATTTTCTTTTAAACAGAAAACAGTCAGTAAAAGTCGGTTTTAACTTCTCGGACACTATAGTTTTAAACACTGGCACACCCCAGGGCTGCGTCTTATCACCTTGTTTATATACGTTATTCACCCACGACTGTGTGGCGAGGGAGGAAAATAGATTTTTAATGAAGTTTGCCGATGACACAACTTTAGTCGGCTTGATACACCATAATGATGAGATGTCATACAGGCAGTCGGTTACAAGTTTAGTAAATTGGTGCACAGACAATGACTTGATATTAAATGTGAGCAAAACAAAAGAAATGATCATAGACTTCAGAAGAAATCAAATAAGTAAAAATCCCTTGGAAGTTAACGGTAAAGCGGTCGAACAGGTTTCTAATTATAAATTACTAGGGGTTCAGCTGAATAATAGGTTAACCTGGGGCGATAACATCACGAAGCTATTGAAAAAGGCACGTCAACGAATGTATTTCTTAAGGAAATTGAAAGCTTTTACCAGAAATGTGTTTATTTTAACGAACTTTTACAGGTGTGTTTTAGAGAGTATTTTAACTTATTCAGTAACTGTTTGGTATGGACGTGCAACTGTGGAGGAGAGGAACAAGTTGGAAAAGATCGTCGAAACTGCAGGGATTGTAATTGGAACAGATCTAACTCCCGTCCATACTATATATCTAGACAGGACTAAAAAGAAAACATTATCAATAATGACAGACAGTTCCCATCCAGCCCATACCCTTTTTAAATTTTTACCTAGCAATTCGAGACTCTTAGCTTTTAAGGGTAGTAAGCGATTTTTAAATAGCTTTTATCCTTCGGCAGTAACTATTTTTAACTCTAACATGTAATTTTAATTTTCATTTTTTATATTTCAATGGCGCTACTACAGGGCAAAAGATTCCCGATTTTATACATTTGTATTTTATTGGCTTAATAAATTATTATTATTATTATTATTATTATTATTATTATTAACTTGGACTTAGGCCTTCATCAGACCTGATGTGAGCAGATTATGACACTCACTGACCGCTAGGTGGTATAGTTGCCATGCAGGACCCTCTTATAAATGTAAGGTCCCACTAATTATCACTATGTGATTCGAGACGCATCTATAACATATAAATTGTATTATGGAAAAACGGAAGCGCAAAGGTATTAAAAATCCTCTTGGCTGAGATGATGAATGAGCTCAAAGGATTTTTCCAGCTGGTTTGGGGTATTAAAGTGATTCATTCCTGGTTATGGATTCTAGCTATCACTTGTGCCAATAAAATTAGCCTTGATTCAAGGTTACTGCCATAAATACAAACACAGCATCCTAACGCTGTTTATTTCCTTCTTGAAATACCTTCAGATGTTTTCCTTGACACCAGGCACGTAGTCTAGACATTGTGATTAATACAACCAGCCAGTGCTATTGTATCAAACTTTACTGCACACCCTGATACAATAAATACCTGCAAATTACCTCTGGAACATGGCCAATAACTTCATCTCAATGTTGTAGAAAAATTTTGGCTTCATTTATAAACAGTTGGCATTAAGACTATATACTATTCTCGCCCTACACTTTTAGCAGCTCAAGCAAGCATATCTTAGCTTTACCCTAACACTTCAAAATAACTGGCAATGGTTTTAAAAACAACTCAAAAATTTTTGCTCATCATTTCACCAATTAAACACAGCTTTGATGACTAATTACTGACTCTGCTAAGAATGACAAACACAGTGATAGTGACCTCAACTGACCCCTTCATGTGACCCTAATGACCCCCACATTCCCGGCCTCTACTGTATGTAAACTTTTGGTAATTGAGGTAGGCATCAACAGATGCCCTGATTTATGGAATGGGTCTAGTGCTTGGTAAGTAAGCAAGCAAGCAGATGTCTGGGCAGGAGATTACAGTCCCATTCAGAACAGTGGACTAACTAGTCCGCAGGTCAAATATGACAACCCACTACAAAGCTTACCATCTAATCCGCTAATAAACTCGGAATAGATTCTCTGTGGGGAAGTATTCAAGTGGGTCGGCCATATTTGACCCTCGGACTAGTTAATCCACTGTTCTGAATGCGGCCTATGATGCCAATTTGTAGGTGATACGTAGCATGTGCTCACAAATAGACACAGTTATCTTATCTACTGATTTATGATCATGCTATTTGTTGTTTTTGTGATGCATTTTGTGGCGTCTACCTCCAGCTATATTTCATACCAGGTAATTGACCTTGCCATGTTATGTTTAAAAAAATAATAAGATTAACAAAAAATCAACATTTTTTTACTTTTCCCAGGAACCAAAAATAAATAAATAAATAAATAAATAAATAAAAAAATAATGATAATAACATATAAATAAATAAAATGGAATAAATAAATAAAAATAAAAACAAATAAAATAATATCAGAAAAGATAAAACAACACTGTAGAAGAAAATACAACTAGAAAGATAAATATTTACCGGTTGAAAAAACTCAGGGTCGACGGTGCCTTGTTGTTCCCAGACAACCTCCCCTTCCTCATTTAGTTCCCGGAATATGGCCTTGACATTCCGCGTGAAATTCTTCCCAATAATGATCATCTCAACCTCGCCTTCTGGTAGGCACTCCATGAATGACCTCTTGCAGATCTCAGGCTGACCCGCTGGCTGGGCTATGTGAAATAACAAGATAACCAATGTAAGGATGTTTGCCACATAAGCCTGTAGCCAGGGGGTATTGGAGGGGGGGGTGTGAAAAAAAAAACACCCTTCTTGCTGGGAAAATGTCCCCTCTGAGTAAATTTTCATCTAGTTACATGAAAGTTTAATGGTGAAAGGTCCACTTAAAAAAAAAAAAAAAAAAAAAAACCTCCCCCCTTTTGAAATTACTGGCTACAGGCTTGTTTCGTTGATATTTCTGACCAACCTTGACACAGATGCCTTTGTCTGCAGTGCAGACTGCCAGTATACAGCATTTATAGCTTCCAGCAGCCAAGAGTGCTGCACGTGAGATCTGCATGTCTACCAACATGAACCTCTCTGCTTCTTAAAACACTGAGAGATGCACAATTTATAATTAGTATGATATTACCATTAACAGACATGAGCCCAAGTTTTAGAAAAAAACTCTGAACATTTATTTATTGTGGAACCAAACACCTCGCGTAAGTTTTTGGGGTTTAATTGCTCTGGGGTTATGTAAAAAAAGTGGAATTCCATGATTCCAGGGGAAAAGCTCATGTCTGCATTGATCAAACATTTCCCATGCTGAGTTGGTCAGAAATTCAGACTTCAACTTATTCACTAAATTAGGCAGTAGGGCTTTGCAGGAAAGTCTTTTTTTGGCTGTTGTTTGGTAATTAACCTGGTGAACTAGATTTTTTTCTTTGACACTTAGACTGTTACATTATTAATACATAGCAGGAAAATGTGCGTCATTCTACTAAACCCATTTCCCTCTTCATTTCCTTTTTACCCAATAATTACAACACAAGCCTAGAGGTTGAAACATATAATCTAATTTGACTTGACAAACACTTTGTACTAAGTGAGAGGAAAAACCATCTTAAAATCTGAGTGTAAGGCATCCTGGGGATCACTTACTGCACAAGATTGGCGTTGACGTTGTTTGCAGGGTACACGGTGTACCATCTGGCTTGCTGATGTTCACCCGAAAAACCATCCGCGTCTTGGTGCTCTTCTTTTTAGACCTTGCGATGCCAATACGCTGCTCCACATCTGCGTTCCTCAGTTTTAATATTCCCACGCAGTCTATGCTGAAATTAGATAAAAAAATTGAGATGGATTAAGTTTCTTACAAATCAAATCTTCAAAAATTCACAAAATTTATGTGATTTTTCATGGATTTTAGTTTTTCTACAAATCAATATTCACACAGTGCATGTGTACTGAAATTAAATATTAAATAAATTGTGAACGTTCTTCGTTTTTTTTCAAATCCACCCTTATTTTTCAGAAGAACATTTTCCTTCAGACTACATACTGCATGATTGAATGAATAAATGAATGAATGAATGAAGGCACTTTTATAACCAAGCACTGAATGTAAAATCCACCATTTGATTTCAAATATTTATTTCTACTGTCCATATGCCAACATCCATTATCTAATGCAGCACTAATGTGAAACTGATGAATCTCATGTCAAAGAAAGGATATGTAGGACTAATGATGCTCTTATCTACCACGATGTTTGAATGCATTTTTTTGTCTATAATCTTTATTTTTGAGTACTTTGTTGGCCTATCTATAATGAATATGACTGAAAAAAAAAAAAGAAGTGACATGCCTTTGCATCCGAGGAAGAATTCTGAAATCATTTTTCACGAAGCAGTAGTCAGCTAATGGTGGCATATATGCTCTTACCATTCATATACTAGCCATTTACCTTTGCATTTGAAATGGGGATTTGAAGAGAAGAAAGCTCAAATATAACTCCCCAGGCAATGAATGCAAGGTTTCTTGAAGGTTGAAACATTGTCCTAGTAACAAAGAACTAATGATCAATTAGAGATCGTTAATCCAAGAGGAATCAGTTCTGGTAAAGCAATAGAGCAGAGTATTTTTCCTTATTTCTTATCTGACACTGATTACTTTCTAATAAAACAGCCTGGTGGTGGAGACATATCACCACATCCTGATTTTTGGGATAATTTCTGCAGTATGAATGGTCAGAGATCCAGGTAAAAATGATCCTGTCTGTAAATAATGTCAAGAACTTCAGACAACTAAGTCAATAAATAGACCAACCTCTTAAGACACTCAGACCCCATTCCCAGAGATTAGATCGATCTACTTTAGATCGACCCAACTCCCTGGGGGTTCACGCTAAATAGCTGTCAGCCGAGCGGGCACTAAAGTTAATTACCCCCTTACAGCTTGTAGTAGGCAGGACAGACATTTAAGCCGGATTATCTGACAGTAATCTAGATCGATCTAAAAGCTCTGGGAATACGCCCTCAGTGTTGGAATATCCTTTATACTTAACCCAGTCCAATTACATAAGTCTATATATGTCTATATACACAAGGATTACAGTGGATGGAGGAAGCAGAATGTGTAATTGTTACAGTCAGAAATTTTTACATATAGAACTTGCTTTAATCATTTCTTTCCAATATTATGTGCATCACCGTGCTTATTCTATTTTGTGACTATCTAGAATTAAAGTGACTATCTAATTTACATGTTATTTATATTTTTCTACATACTTGTTTGCTGTGCATGACTTCACTTGTTTGAAAGTATCATCCTATCTAGGATTTTCATGTCAAATCTAATTTTCCTCAATAAAAAAGCCCGACACACAGATTATTACCTAAGCTGCCTTCGCAGTTAGATTCCTTGGTTTATAATACTTCTAATAATACTTCTTATAATAATAATAATAATAGATACTTCCTAAATGTCTGGCCAAATATGTAAACCACAACAGTCTCCCTGATATTTTGAAAAAAAAACAAAAACATATGTTACTCTTCTATGAAGAGTTTTCTTTTTTTAATTTTATTTCAAAGTTATTTGAATTACTGGGTAGCTTTTCATGATATCAGCACAAAGACATGACATTGAGACAGGTTTAAACATGCGCAGTCTACCTTTAACGAAAATGAAGTGATTGCCGTGCAATACCAGGATCAATACTTTACCTAGCATATTTATAAACACCTCTACATCCACCTGGCAAGCTGCCAGCCTAGCCATAATGAGACGGATATGAGACTTGCCAAATACAGAAATTATTGTAAAACTATAATTTCCTTTATAAAGCAATATATTGTTATACGGGAGTCATTCCTATCAATTTCTTACGTGCCCCAGCGCATGCGTTAACTATCTCCGGGTCATGACCCAGACCACTAGGCATTGGACCAATCAGTAACCCGAACCCAATCACGTGGGCACAACATTCCAACAAAGGTGCAGATATACAGCTACCGCGAAAGAAGAAAGTCGGAAAAGAATTTTACACAGCGAGTCACAAGAAAGGTAAGCCAAGGAATACGGCTGTATTCTAAATATGTTTTTTATCTTTACCAAGCATTACAGCAAGTTTATGTGCATCATCTATTCTCCTATTCGTCTCAGTATTTCTCACTTAGTCACTCCGTTCCGCAGGACACACTCTTTCAAGATGGCGCAAAAAGATTTTCACACAACGGGATGCAACTTAATGTCAAATCCTTCACGTACTCCTGATAAAAAATCAAAATTCATTTTCATTATAAGGACGCACATTCATCAACAGTTAGTTGCCCCCCACCCCCCCCCACCCCCAATTTTCAACAAATTTCTACCGGGCTCGGCAACAACAAACAACTACTAGCGCTCCGGTGCATTTGCGGTCCTTAAATATTGCACAAAAGGGCTTCCGGTTTCTTATTCCCTTTATTTTATGTCATTATTGCCACCAACGACTTTTTCTTCTCACTTTCCCTTACTTCGTACATAACACTTAACGTATTGACCCTAGTAAACAAGCCTCATCAACTGGCGACGATGAGTCTACACAGCATCTGGAGACCCGATCGCATAAGCTGTTGCTGCGGAGACACATCTGGGATCCGTTTATTGTTACATAATACTTCCCCCTACCCCTTGCAGTGGCTTCTGGCATGACCATAAAACTAAACAACCCTCCCTCCAAGCTAAATTGCTACCATTTACATGCATTACTTTTAATTCAAAACAAAGCCAAGTTAATTCTAACGTGTGTACTGGGACCCGAGACTTAAAGACCAAGTGAGTTATTAAAAAAAAAAAAAAAAAAAAAAAAAAAAAAACATCCAAGTCAAGTTTACCAAATCAAGCAACAGGTGGGAGAGCCTACACTTTAATTTCCAGTCTCATATATCAGATCCCGCGAATATTCCAAGCCAAGCCAAGTTAACCAAATCAACACACATATTAAAAAAAAAAAAAAAAAAAATTCAAGCCAAGTTTACCAAATCAAAACAGGTAGTAGAGCCTACAATTTAATTTCAAGTCGTAATATTTGGATCAGCCCTATATTCCAAGCCAAGTTTACCAAATCAAAACAGGTAGTAGAGCCTACAATTTAATTTCCAAGTCTTACTATTCGTATCAGCCCAATATTCCAAGCCAAGTTTACCACATCAAAATGGGTAGTAGAGCCTACAATTTAATTCTAAATCTTACCTATCGGATCAGGCAAATATTCCAAGCCAAGTTAACCAAACCAAAACACAGGATTGAGAGCCTTTATTAAAAAAAAAAAAAAAAAAAAAAAAAAAAAAAAAAAAAATTCCAACCCAAGTCACAAATCACACAACAGGTAGGAGAGCATACAATTTATTGTCTACTCTCAATTTAAAAAAAAAAAAAAAAAAAAAAAAAAAATCCAAGTATCAGTCATAGGTCCTACTGTCAAAATTGGATGTAGGGATATATCGTTATATATTTTATACAATAAGTCCAACACTTGGCCATTCACAACAATTCTTACCACCTTATTTCAGTATGAGCAACAGCGAATGGCGGGTGCTCCTTCTTGGTCACAGTTTCATATCTCGTCTAAAGTCATATGTCAGTGAGCAACGTCCCCTCAATTTACATGTTAATACACACTTTTGGTCCAGAGGAGGAGCTACCATCCCACAGTATCGCAGAGAAATAAGCAACCACACTTCCCGCCTCACTCACTTTATTCAGAATACCCATATACTAATATGCCAACTGGGAGAAAACGACGTCAATCAGCACACTGAGCCAAAACATTTAATCACCCAAGTGGTTGACTTCATACGCCGTTGTGTTCATCTCAACCCCGATTTGCGCGTCATCTGGTGCCAATTATTCCCACGGTCTGTAGCCCCCAAGAGTAGACTTCGATCCACTGTACAACAGGATGCCTTCAACCAAAAAATTGCTGATATCAACACGCTACTCAAAGAAAGCTTACAGAACATACCACAAGCCCGCTATTGGAAACATACAGGAATAGCAACAAATGGATTAAACATGCTGGACGATATCGATGGCACGCATCTGAATGCATGGGGTCAAAGAAAATTCCACCGTTCCATTAGGGGAGCTATTTTATTTGCTACAAACAGTAAGTACGCGTACCCACCAGATCTCAATCCCAGTGATGCCTATCTCTCTCTTCTATATATATATATATATATTTATAAAAAAAAAAAAAAAAAAAAAAAAAAAAAAAAAAAAAAAAAAAAAAAAAAAAAGCTGGCAGGGCTTTAATCTCTGCTCAGGGAGTCACCTCCTTTCTTTTCTTTTAGGTTATGGACTTCCAACCTCCAGGTATTCCAAGCTCTGTCCCGAGAGAGCAACAACACACTCAGCAACCAGGCCAGCAGGACATTCTCGTGCCTCCTCCCCCTCTTCACAGATCAGGACCCGTTCTGACACCATTGCAGACGGTACACGGGCCGTCTGCACATCTTCAACTGCTGGACCTAGACACAAACATTCCCAGGGTAACGACAATGCAGCCATCACAAGACAGCCTCCCATCTCCCCAGGTTCCTTCCACCGCCCCTGCCACCGCCGGCCCAGATCCCACAGCCATTACCGCTGGTAACTTGACATCTGGCCACCAGGCTCCCAACGCTCATGCAGCTTCACTTTCATCCCAACTCTTGAACACAACCTCTAACAGCCAACCCATCCTCTTCCACAGTCAGCAGGCATCACAGCCGGGTCAAATTCACGCACAGGACAGATTACCGATATCCCCTCAAACCCCTCTGGACAGCCATGTTTCTGCCTCCCTACGCGCAAAAATTTGGAATGATGAATACGTATCTTTTCGTGACTTACTATCGCCACATTCAAATGCCTTTTCTTCATGTGATCAAACAGAGGAGGAGCAGTTTATTCAAAAAAGAAAAACGGACGCAGAGGGAAACATGGCTATTATCTACTCACCAGTTTCTAAGAAAAGTACACAATTATCTTTTGCCCAATGGCAGTCGGCCTACAATACATTCTGTATTATATACCTTCAAAAGCACCCAGAAGAGGCTGGCAACCTCCTCCAATATGGAAACAGAATACTGGAAATGTACCTCGGAAAATTTGGTTACTGGCGGACATACGATGAGCGCTTTAGGGCCAACTTTAAGGCCATGAATTACAAGTGGCAAGCACCTGATGCCATTCTACTGGCAGACCTAAGCTTTGTACAACGACCCCAGATACAACCCCAACGCACAGCCTCTTGTTTTCGTTGGAACAGGGGGATCTATTGCGACAACAAATCCTGCCAGTACTCCCACAGATGTTCCCTATGTCGGGGCCAACACCCATCATCAGTGTGCTCACAAGCTTCCCACACTTATTACCAGCCACAACAGCAAAGAGTTAGACAACAACGCCCACAACCTTTCAACAGAAGAGGTGCCTTCAACAGACGCCGCTAAGGCCCCCATCCTATCAGCAATCGCATTAAATAAGTCAGCATCGTCAAGGTACCGAGACATTGTATCACCCATCAGCCCCCTGGCTTTAGCCCAAATTCTACAACACTATACACCACGTATTAAACTATATTTAGTCAATGGATTTACCCACGGCTTCCAAATTCCCTTTGAAGGTCCCCTACCTCAATCATCAAAAACCAACCTGAAATCAGCAGCTGAGTGGCCCGAAGCAGTACGAACAAAAATCGCAGGGGAACTACAAAACGGACGAATAGAGGGGCCATTTGAAATCTCACCATATCCAATCTTTATACTATCACCGGTGGGAGTTGTGCCTAAAAAGACACCTGGAAAATTCAGATTCATACATCACTTGTCACACCCGGTCAGGGCCTCAGTCAACGATGGTATCGGTGACAAGTATTCCTCAGTGCAATACAGCACTGTTACTCATGCCATATCAATTCTTAAGACTTTAGGCCCGGGAGCCCATATGGCCAAAACGGACATTGAGAATGCTTTCAGACTGGTCCCAATTCATCCAGACTTTCGCTTCTTATTGGGCTTCTCATTTGAATCGCAGCTTTACTTCGATAAAACTCTTCCCATGGGTTTATCCTGTTCTTGCCAAATCTTTGAAACATTTAGCACTGCAATTCAATGGGCAGCTCATAAAAACTGCAAGATACAGCACATGTTACACTTACTGGATGACTTCTTTATTGCAGCTCCTTCTTACACTGATTGTGCCAACGACTTAACCAAATTCTTGGCTATGTGCAAAAGCATTGGTATTCCTATGTCCAAAGAAAAAACAACACAACCAGCGACTACAATGTCTTTTGCAGGCATTGAACTGGACTCATTACGGCAGGAAGCCCGACTACCGCAAGACAAAATTGACAATTGCCTATCCCTCATTACAGCTCACTGTAGCAAAAAGAAAACGACCCTCAAGGAGCTACAGTCCATCATCGGCACACTTAATTTTTGCTGTTTAATTATCCCTGGAGGAAGGGCTTTTCTACGTAGGCTCATTGACTTAACACGAGGAATTTCACAAGCTCATTTCCGCATTAGGCTTAACAATCAAGTCCGCCAAGACCTGGTCATGTGGCAGGACTTTTTAACCACCTTCAATTGTAAAGCTTTCTTCCATGATGAGGGTTGGAATGGACTCCATGCCACAACTATTTACACAGATGCCTCCACTTCCATAGGTTTTGGCTCTATAAGCGAACGACGCTGGTTCTACGGCACTTGGCCCCCATCTATTAACCATATAAATATAGCGGTGCTTGAGATGTACCCCATTGTAGCTTCTGTCCTCATATGGTGCAATTCACTAGCAAACAGAAAAGTGACCATCTTCTCAGACAACGAGGCTCTAGTACACGTTATCAACAAATGCACATCTAAGGACCCCCAAATCCTTCACCTTTTACGTCGCTTAGTCCTAACATGTCTTAAAAACAATATTATCTTCAGGGCTATTCACATAGCTGGTCAAGAAAATGAATCTGCTGATGCATTGTCTCGTTTAAACTTGCAGAAATTCCACTCAATCAACCCCAGTGTACTGCCACATCCGGAAAAAATACCAACCCAATGGCTACCAGAGGCCTTGATCATGACATGACGAGATCGTTACAAGCGGCCCTGGCACCGAGTACAAGACGTACCTATGACAGGGTGGACAGTTTGCTTCAACAATTCACTCTGGAAACTGGACTTACAGCATACCCGGCCGACAACAAAACTACGGCCTTGTTTGTACAACATCTATCTCGACGCTACAAACCATCTTCTGTAAAAACTTTCCTCTCCGCTCTTAGTTATAGGTACAAATTGATGGGGTATATGGACCCCACACACTCATTTTTGGTACGCCAGGTGATGAAAGGTATCTCCCGCTTACAACCAACAGTCGACACTAGACGTCCAATCACCTTACCACTGTTGGAAATGCTGCTACGATCTCTCACTCACCCACTCACCCCGTACCAAATATTATTATTCAAAGCAATGTTCACCACAGCATTTTTTGGTCTTCTCAGGATAAGTGAATTCACTTCAGGCCCAGGGGCGCCTAATCACGCTCTTTGCCTTACGGATGTTACACCAATACCATCCAAGGACCAAATCATCCTTAAGCTCAGGACTTTCAAACATTCATCACCTTCCTCTAACCACTCTGTGGCCTTAAACAAACAGCCAATGGACATCTGCCCAGTCACACATCTCAAACACTATATGCGAGTTAGGAAACCAGGCACAAACCAGCACCTTTTTGTCAACGAAAATGACTCATCGGTTTCTCGTTGCCAGTTCATAGCCATCCTCAATAAATGCCTAGCTGCTTCTGGAATATCAAACACCAACATCAAATCCCACAGCTTTCGGATTGGGGGTGCCACCTACGCTGCCCAACAGGGCTTATCATCACAACAAATACGCCTGTTAGGACGTTGGAAATCGGATGCATTTCTCTCTTACATTCGTTTGCAGTGATTACCCGCACTTTGACAATAAGGACTTAGATGAACTCGATGCACGAAAGGTTTATTCATGGAACGTGCACTACACTATATATGTTCATGCCAAGCCAACATAGTGACACTGACTATTCTCTCTCAAGTAGTCACGTTAAGTAGATTTTTCATTAGGATGCGCATGTATTATCATTAAATTAGCAGCAAAACGGATGCATTTCTCTCTTACATTCGATTGCAGTGATTATCCACACCGTGCATCTCGCTGTGTACAGATTTCTCTTTCAGAACTTATCATGGAGCAGTTGGGCCCCTGGGCCCATGGTATGTCGGTACGCATTTCACAATCCGTTACGCTCCGCTCTTTTACTTCTTTTCATAAAATTGTTAGGGTGACTCCCGTTAACGCCCAACATAAATACATAATTATTAAACATAGCAAATAATTTTACTTTTCAAATATATTGAATTTATAAATAATCAAAGAAGCCTTCTCCACTGCTTGCAACACTTACAGCTCTTAACAAGCTGCCGTTAATGGCAATCAGTAAAATACAAATCAAGACTCAAAGATATGTCACCATGGTTCCAACATATAAACATGAATGATACCAGAAAAAAAACATTAACTATACTCTTTAATTCTAATCTTATTACTAACTAAGGAGCATTTTGGACTGCTTTTGAGACATGAAAAATTGATTGTCATGAGGAACATACTCCACATTTGTATATTGCACAAATAGACAGCAAACCTGTTTCCATATCTGCATGCTGCATTAACAGCACTATAAAGTAACCTGCTTTCAAATTTTGTTGCCACCAGTCAACAGGAATCTTCTCATTTTTAGAAATTACGACCTAAAAATCCAGTACCTGTAAATTTCACAATTTCCCCTATTGAAAAAAAAATGGAATGTTAACCATACCTTATATTAGACAATTGAGCAGTCTACTGTTCTCAGTTAATGGTATAACTAAAACTGCAGTCATATCAACCTCCCCTCATCAACAAGGTGCAGTAACACCTCAATCTTTCTTACAGGGAAATTGTGACATTTGAAGGCTGTCACACTGATTTTTTTTTTTTTTTTTTTGCATTATTTCTTTGAATAAGAACATTTCTATTGAATGATAACAACAAAACCTCATAGTTCTCTTCTATACATAAAAGCACCACAACTGCCATATAAAACTAAATCTTAATGGTACAAAAATTACATATCTGAGAGATTAATAACATGTGAAAAGATTGAGTAACTACTGGACGACCTGCACAGCAGCAATAAAGATATAACTTTATAATAGTCCTGCTTTTTTTTTCATTACAGAAACGTAGCCCTACTGCTGCTGCAATCTGATACTAGTACAGAAAGCTGTGTGAGAGTGCAAACAGTTCTAGCTCACCAAGGGTAACTTCATGTTTCTAAATGTGGACTGCTATGTGGTAAGAATTCTGAACTCACTGACCAATTCCCTAGATGAGAAGTCTTGGCAAGTTTACAAGCAACAATATCCATTTTCTAAATTCTTACCCTGTTGGTATAAATAGATGAGAAATGACTATACACTGACTGATTATAATTATTACTGACAATCAGGAATAGTTGCACTTGGTTCAATCTCATTACCACTATACCGTAACAATTTAAATCATTTAACACCTCCCTATTACTTAAATAAATAATGAACTTGGCACTTTCCTGCAGCTCTCCTTATTACCTAAGATGGACAAAATTCTCCACGTAATCATCACTGTAAGATATACAAGTCAACCATATTGTGTAAATGACCATGATAAAAATAACCATGTCCGGTATATAGGTGGAAGCACCCAGATTTGGCAATGCTTCATTGATTATATCATCATGTGTAGATAACTTACTTCTATGTTTATATAAGAGCATGCCCAGTACTTTGACTTTGGCTTGGACATACCTGAAAGCATAATCTTGTTTGAGTTGGGTCACGGGGAATGGTCCAGTGAATTTCCTCTTGGCTATTTGATACTTACATGTAGATTTATTCAGATTGAATTTCTTTTGGACTCCTGGGCTTCAGGAAGGATATCGTGTGTGTGTGTGTGTGTGTGTGTGTGTGTGTGTGTGTGTGTACGTATGTGTGTGTGTGTGTGCGCACATGTTTGTAACCCAGATTTAAAATTGACACAGTAGTAGGCTAAAAACATGAGGTGTAAAAAAAGGAGTCACGAAAAATGGCAAAAGGTGCCAATTCTGCGTGATTGCTAAATATCACTAGACTGAGCGTATTTGAAGGGCAACGGGGTCAGTAGGAGTCAGCTCTTTAGGTGGTGTTGGCATGCTTCCAATCACAGACGAGTGTGCTTGTGAACACAGAATAGGACCAATCAAAAAAACACGGAAGCTACGTTCTGCACTTCACAGCTGCTTTTGTCAATGGGTCAGAAACATCTCACAATGTCAGGATGTGCAGAGTCAGTTTTCATGAAAAGGTCCTAATCTCAGTTTCACTATTGTATATTCTATTAGAAGATATGAGCTTCAACTACACGTATGTTCATTATTTTCAATTCTCTGCCTAAAGCAGTCAGAAAATATAAACAAAAACAGTAATAAATCAACTTACTTCACTGTCATATCCGACTCTGGGTTCATATCTATTTCTATCACCGTGGTCCCGTCAATGTCGCGCTCCCTGCAGGGGGTGGAGCTCTTCCCACTGACCTTACACACCTGGTAGAAGCCGTGAGGGCGGACCTTCCCCGTGTCTGTGCCGATGAAGATCTGCAGGGTACAGGGCTGGTGATAACCCAGTAACTGACAAGAAAAAAGATACAAAAAGATACAAAGTGTACTTGTAAGTCATCACACTATTTCTAAACTAGAGGATCAGAGAGGCGATACCACCTCCGGATATTGTACCACCAGCTGGAGTAAGAGCATTCGTATGGACCCCCCCTTCCAAAAAGGGACACCATCACCAGTCTTGTGCTTGACAAGCTCTATAAGATGCAATCAATAAGAGTTCTCAAAATATGCAAAAAAATATAACTAAAAATGGTACAATCAAGCAGATTTTCGAATTGACTTGCATTTTCCTACCCTTGATCACTCCTGTATTCTCTAGACAAAAGGCCTATTGGTTTTCCTTGAAAAGTGTTGTTAATGGTGCATATATGCTGACAAAAGAGAAAACCTAGGGGCAACAAGGGGCACATCTCTGCTAGTTTTAAAGATATGAGAGGCAAGAAAATCTGCAAAGTTCAGTTCATGGTGAAAAAGTAGGTCAAAGGTCAATTTCAATATCATAGTTTATGAATTTTTATTCAAGTTCAATAGCAACCATGGGCATTTCTTTGCCAATTTTGCAGATTTAAAGGCCTGAAAACATGCAAAAAGCATTTCATCATACAAAGTAGGTCAAAGGTCAATTTCAAGGTCACAGATTGCTAGTGTATTACTTCCTATTCAAGTTCAATAGTAACTATGGACCTATCTCTGTCAGTTTTAGAGATAAAGGAGAAAGAACATTTGCAAAGTTCAGTTCATAGTAAAAAGATGGTCAAAGGTAAATTTTAAGGTCACAGTAAATTGCCAGTATATGACTTACTACTTAAGTTCAATAGTAACTATGGACCTATCTCTGCCAGTTTTGGAGATAAAAGGGAATGAAAATTTGCAAAGTTCAGTTCATGGTGAAAAGTAGGTCAAAGGTCAATTTTATGGTCACTGTTAAATTGCCAGTAAGTGACTTCCTATTCAACTTTAAGGTAGATCGGTCGTTACGTAATTTGACGATTTGCGCAATTTCAGCGCATCGTCAATCGTCTCTAACGACACTTCGGTCTGTTTTATCAATTTGAGGGAATAAAACAGTTATCTATAAGATAAACACACATTATCAACTTGTATGTAACTCTGTATGATCGATACAGATTTTCAACAACGTTTGTCGACTATGATTCCATACGACAACTGTAGCACGTTCATAGACTTGCCCTTCAAGAAATCGTCGGAATAGCTCCTTCTCCAATTTGATTTGGCACTAGAAAATGTATGACAGCTAAAGCTCACAAATTATGCAGTAGGTGCTATATCATGTAAAGAATAAGTGTTGTAAATTCCAATCAAAGCGGCTGCGTACATTTTGAGGTAGAACGCCCTGAATGTGCTGCATACCGTAGCTTAGATTTCGACGAAAACCGGAAGTGCGTCGTAACGCCACTCATTTAGACTTAGAGAAATTTGGGCTGAGGAATATTTCGTAGCTTATACAAATGTTCAGAAAATGGCCATACAGCTTGAAGAAAATTCACTAATCAAAATTGAAACTGCGTTATATTATACAGAAAAATTGTGCACTTCTGACCTTGACTTGTCAGTGTAAACAAAGTGTACTGAACGCATCGAAAGCAAGCACGTGAATGCCGCATTTGATACTTTGTATCAGACGCTTCATTTTACTTGACAACACAGTGTTTACGATGTCACGTTCATGTTATATTCATTAATTAACAACAGCGACAACAATAAACTATTTTCATATGCATGAGTATTTCCCTTATTACTCTCTTCAATAATTTTGTTGTAAAGTTAATGGCTTACACCTCATCAGTATGACAAATCTGAAAATAGCTGAGTATACTCACTTTAACTGTTAAACATAATGAAATTTTTAAATGTACTTAGATGTCTCTCCACACACACACAAAACAAGAAATCATAAAAAATAACGATTTAGTAAAAACACCCATTTTCCCATTGATTTGAATGGGGACTTCCGACTGTTGCGTCACGCAGGGTGTAACGCACTTCAACTTGGCGTAGTTCTCTTATTTGGTCGGTGACCCCCAACTTTTTTGGCAAAATTAAAATCTACTTGGATGCCTCTTTACACAAAAAGTTTTTTAAAAAAATTCAAACGTCAGAAAGTCATAAAAAATAATGCTTTAGTGAAAAAACACCCATTTTCCCATTGATTTGAATGGGGATTAGTGCGTCACGCAGGGTGTAATGCGCTTCAACTTGGCGTAGTTCTCTTATTTGGTCGGTGACCCCCAACTTTTTTGGCAAAATTAAAATCTACTTGGATGCCTCTTTACACAAAAAGTTTTTTAAAAAAATTCAAACGTCAGAAAGTCATAAAAAATAATGCTTTAGTGAAAAAACACCCATTTTCCCATTGATTTGAATGGGGATTAGTGCGTCACGCAGGGTGTAATGCGCTTCAACTTGGCGTAGTTCTCTTATTTGGTCGGTGACCCCCAATTTTTTTTGCAAAATTTAAATGTACTTGGAAGCCTCTTTACACAAAAAGTTTTTTAAAAAAATTCAAACGTCAGAAAGTCATAAAAAATAATGCTTTAGTGAAAAAATACCCATTTTCCCATTGATTTGAATGGGGACTAGTGCGATATGCAGGGTGTAACATATCTGGGCGTAGTTCTCTTATTTGGTCGGTGACCCCCAATTTTTTTTGCAAATTTTTAATGTACTTGGGTGTCTCTTCAAACAAAAAAATTTTTAAAAAAATTCGAACGTTGGAACATGTAACGACCGATCTACCTTAATAGTAACTATTGACCTATCTCTGCCAGTTTTGGAGATATAATGTTACAATTCTGAGTTACAATAATGTGCCACCACAATGTACTTTTTAATACAGCATAACACGAAAACCGTATGAAATACAAAAAAACGGAGACCATATGCAATGTTGGGCTTTACATGCTCTACAAAAAGCAAAAAAGAACGGGTCGCTAGCATTAACGGTTCCCGAATTAGAGACAGTTTTCAGTTTCGGTATCTTATGGCCGCTTCTCCCATGAAAATGCACCGATTGACCCCAAATTCACGGAGATGAAAGATGACCCAAAGGGTAACACTTTCCAATAATATTATTGGTTAAGTCTGTGTAGTGTCTGAATAATTTTTTGTAAAAAATTTCATTTTTTTGAAAATTTTGGCCTGTTTGACCTTGAAATAAAGGTCAAAGGTCAAATCCAAGGGCATATTTGAAATCTACACATATGACTTTTGGAAAGCCGTCCGTAGAAATTTTTCCCATAATTCCTTCCATAGGGTAGATAATTGGCATTGAATTTTCAAAAATTTTGACAAGGGTGCATTTCAACAAGCGTCACGCCCAGGTTAATGCACCGACTGAGACAAAAAAATCTGGGGGTTCAAGTTGAGGTTATATGTGACCTAAATCCAAGAGATGGGGACAGGGGTCCTTGCGGTCTAGGAGGAGAAGCGGTAACGGTAACTTGTATCCGGCGCCAGTACGCGGAGCCAGCGGAGCTTACGGAGCCGGACGAGACGGGTCGGGACTAAAACCATGAGTACCGCCAGCGTACACGCTGGTGGTACTAATGATAGATACATTCTGTATACATTTTAGAAAAAAGTTATATAGTTTATAATATGGGAGAGGTGAATTATAATGATTGTTAACTTATATCCTGAAGAGAAGCAGAATTCTTAATGTGAAATCCAAGATTTTCCAACCTATTGCACACCAGGTAAGGCATCTATTTACACTGCCTTCTCAAATGACATAAAAAAAAACCCAAGGTCAAGCTTTCAAAGCAGCTTTACACCAATAGCATCATATAACCATTTTGAGAATTTTATATAACTACCTTGTACGTAAGCTAACACTAACACTCGATCAATATTAGTTATGAAAGAAAGTCATTCATATTTACTAGGACCTGTAACTAGATATATCAAAGCTTTAGTGCTGTGCCTGCTTTATCAGTAAAAATACCAGCATTTTTTTTTAAACAGTGGAATCTGCACATTTATGCCTTATTGAAGTACAGTACATTTTAGACCTTTACTTTAAACCAAGTTAAGGTCAAAAGTTATGATATTGTAAGACCCCATTCCCATACCTAGATCAAACGGGCAGGATCGACCTATCTTTGAAGGGTTTCTCGCTAAGTAACATTCTGCGTAAGTGGCTCTAATGTCTGGCACGCCTAGCTGTCAGGGGGGTAATTAACTATTGTTTAGCAGCACCAGTACGCGTGCCAGACATCTAAGGGCACATTCCCATAGATTTTAGATCGATCTATCCCCGTGGGGAGTCTCACTAGATTAATGTCAGATAATCCTGCTTAAATGTCCGTCCCTCCTACTACATGCTGTCAGGGGGTAATTAACTTTTGTGCCCACTCAGCTGACAGCTATTAAGCGTGAACCTCCAGGGAGTTAGGTCAATCCAGTTGGATCGAACTAATCTCTGGGAATGGGGTCTTAGCCACTTAACCTGAAGGCAATTTTGCAAGAATCCCCTCAGAGATGGATCGATCCAAATGGACTGATCTCGGTATGGGAACCCAGTCTAAACCCCATCTCCCAGACCCCCCCCAGGCTGCCTCACCTGCACCACGGGGTTCCCCTGCTGAGACTCATCCTTGATAGCGCCTCGGCTGCCTTCCGTCATGTACCTGGCCCTGTGCTGCTTCTCAGGCTGGGTCACCACTTTCAGCTCATACTCTCCCACCTTAGACACAAATGCCTGAACCAGGGACGGCTCTTTCCACCCCCGGGACTTGCCCAGACACGAACCGCTCGCCTCCCGTTTCAGTCCCTTTGAAATTACTACTGGCTTTGTTGATGGCCTATAAAAAATAATAAATAATAATATTAAATGGATTAACTTAATGTAGAACAAAAATACAGAATAAAATCAATTAAATATTTAGTGTTAGACCATCCTGGACATGAATTGAAAAGACGATGATGATGAAGATGATGTTGGAATTTTCTTAATAATCATCATCACCCTCAATCTAAAATCAGTCTAGGGACAAAAATGTTACTGAGAAAAACTTCCAACAATAATGTTCTTTGGCAATCCAATGATTTCTTTTTGCCAAAATCTAAATTCTATTTGATTTACCTGACAGCAATTTTGGATAATTAGCCAGGTGAAATGGGATTCACACAGAACAGGCCAAGGTTAAACAAACTACTGAAGCCAGCAAGCCAAGCAGGATATTCAACACAGACACATAAACTATCTAAAAAACCCTTCCAGTATTTGAAACAATGGCACAAATTAGCTTGACACATACTGAAAGCCGAATACAAACATTTGTAGCATTTAATTCATGATACATTCTCTTTAAAAAGGTGCCTTTTATATAGGATTAAATAAAGCCTACATATTCTTAGCATATTGTCCTTTGCTAACTTTCTCTTACACCATAGCTTTTGCTATGCCACTGCTGAATATCAGCAACATCTTCCTAACATTAACAGACTCTTCAGCATGCCTTGGCTGCTTAGCTTCCTATAATTAGAAGTAAATTCTAAATACCAAGTAACTTCTTTTGATAAATACTTTAGAACATCTTTGGCATTAATGCCAAGAGCTGGTCAGTTTTGTGGTCAGAACTTAAGCACGTGTGGCCAGTGCTCTATCAGAAATGACCAATGCTATTTCATAAGTGGCATTAGAGTTATCACAAACAGATTTACCTGACAGGTACAATTACCACCCACAGAGTTCATGTCAAGAGATCCCAACTCACCTGGTTACTTTATACAGAGGACTAAGTTATGTACCCAGAAGAAGCCTATGATGAAGTACTACTTCTAGCAGATTTCTATTGGGTTTTCGAAAACCTATTTTGAATTAATGGTCATTCCTTCAAGTAAGAAACTCAAAGTCTTTAAGAAAAACTTGTATTACTTGAAAACTAGGGAAACTACTAGCTAGGAGCAATAATATCATGAAGAAAACTATGCCCTTGGTTCCCTCTCCCCTTGATACCCCTTCCCCAATTTTCTGAGTTACTTCAGGTTTTAGACTTTTTAGCACAGGTAGTAACTCTACCTACAGAGCACTGTCTTGAGCACAAAGACCCTTCTGCTTCATATTATTTCTGTTCTATTTATAGCTGTCCTTGGTTCAACAAACATTTATATCCAGGTCACCCAGTTTTCATGCAGATTAAAGTTCTCAGTGCAAAAGGTCTTCTTCATACCCAGACAGTCAGTAAACAACATCATGATTAATTTACTCAGCAATTTACTCTGAAAGTTACTTGGTGCCTTGAAATGAATGCTATTTCAGCATATAAGAGTAAATATATACATCTAGTGCATGGGTATTTTTCTTTTGAATGGCTTTCTTCTAAATTCAGAGACAGGAGCATTCTTCCCACATTCCTTATTTTCCTACATACAGTGTGCATGTGTGTGTGTGGGGGGGGGGGGGGGGGGAGGGGCAGTCATATCATTCAGTCAATACTTTGGACTTTAAAAACCCCTCCTCCGATCCCAGCTTTACATAACCTTTTTCAAGGTCTCTCTTTTAAGGTGCAAACATCCAATTTTGCCATCAAACACATTTTAAATCTTTACAATTAAATGCTAAAAAGCTTATATACTTGACAAGAAGCTGTTGCAGAGTCAGGTATGCATGTAAATACTAGCAAGCCTGGTGGTTTCCCCAGTAACAGTAACTTAATTTTACAATCCATTAGTAAAAATGAAAGCCTCTTATATTGGTAGACAAATACATACAGCAGTATCAATTGACATTTTAACACCTAAGCCAACATAGCAACAAATAATTCATATAGATCTACTGCACTGAGAATCACAGTCTGCATTTCATAATCAATTTGCAATTGAGACTTGCCAATATTGATGTAGAGCAGTACTACTAAGTCTCTTTTTCCCATATAAACTCAATGCACTGAAAATTAAACACCAAGCAAAATATTGGAGGGATATTAGCATTGCACCCATTAAACTGAAGTGGTCTATTCTACTAGAATTTCAAAAAAAAATTTGGTATCTACTGAGTATTTCCAAAACAAAGAGGAAAACTTTCATTTAGACTTTTTTTTGTGTGTGTCAGTTGAAAAGCTAACAAAAATCAATAACTCCAAAATGGAGACTGAGCAAGCAAAATAGCCTTGTGCCGGATGCCAGAGATTACAACGCAGAAACTGAAATAAGATCTAATGAGAAATCTCACCTTGTTTTTAGCACTGCAGACGTGCTTGTCGAATTGCCTGTGAAAGTAAACACTCCCGGCACATCTTTTCCAAATTTACTGAAAATCACAGACGCCCCATTCACGTCAAATCCTTTCTCCTGGCCAGGAGGTTTCTGTGTAGTGCAATCACTTGGTCGGCTAGAGGGTGTATCATGCCTGTGGGCCTTGGCAACCTTTCTCGGCTTATTGTAATTGTTATCAAACATGCCCCCAAAATATTCTCCTTCATCTAGAGTACTGAATATGGTCTCATCATCTAAAACCAGGTCATTTGATCGCTGAACCAATGCCATTTGGGTATCTTCGGACATGCTGGCAATTGGAGTCGAAACATCGGTGCTGTCAGGCTCCTGGTCTGAGTCGGAGTGTGTGGGAGACAGAAACATTTCATCGTCTAAGTGCCTTGCCAGCTCAGTCTGCGGCTTAGAGAAGCTCTCCACCGTGCTGGATATTGGATGTGTTTCAGTGATCAAAAACTTGAGCAGTTCTTTGGGAGCGGAGCTGGCCATCACTGGCGTGACAGCGGTGGTGTCAGGCGTGATGGCTGCCACAGTGGTGATGGTCCTAGCCTCCAGAGCCACTCCTGAAGTGAGATACGTACTGGTCTCAACGGGAGTGCTTGCTGGAGCGCTGGTCTCAAATACGTTATTAGCTGCCACAGAAAATGTTGGTAAACTATCAACGCAATGGCCCTGCAGAATACTAACAGCTTCCACGCTTCTATTGCCTTGGACTACAGCAGACTGTTGGCAACCAAAGACAGCATTACTTGTCTGAGACACAGAAGCTTGGCTTGAATACGTGCTACCCACTGACGCAGCCGAACTACTGGTACCTGTCACTACACTGTTCACATTGAAAGTATTCATGTGACTACCACTTTCTGATTTTCCTGAAGGCAAATCTGTGTTGTCTCTCAATACTTGCTGGAGGAAGGCCACTCCAGTGGCTGCGGCCCCTCGCTGTGACATCACCCCTACAGTGGCCGTTGACAAGGGCTGTGATATCATCTGCGCCAGAGATGATACGTGCTGCTGTTGATCAAACTGAAAATGCTGCTGAGAATGAGTTGAAGTTTCCGCTAGAAGTTGAACAAGCTCCTTCGTAGCTAAAGTCACAAACCCATGACCATCGTCTTCCTCGTGGCCATGCGATGTCTGCTTCTGCAGCTGTTGCTGTTGTAGTATCTGGGATGCCATGACAGAATCAAAGACATTATTGTTCTGCTGGTTTGCCAGTGGCAGAGAAATGTCTTGTTGTTGAGAAGCCCAACTCTGTTCAACTTCTTGGTGGCCTTGTAACAATGTTGTATGCTGCTGAGTAGAAGTTACAGACATGGCAGCACCTGTTTGGGCGGGAAGTGTATTTGACAGGGAACTCTGGGTGTGCTGTGGCTGTGCAACCATGGGAAGTGAAGCAAAACTGTTGTGAACTACCAATGGCGGTGTTTGCTGAATCTGAAAAGACGAAGGCACCACAGAAGAAGCGACCAAAAAGTTTTGATTCTGGTCTTCCGTGCCCACCTGCATTGGCTGTTCCTGTTGCTGCTGTTGCTGTAGCAGATTCTGATGTGGTGGCTGAAGCTGGGAGAGTTGTTGTTGTTGCTGGGGCAAACTGCTCTGCCCAGCAGGAAACTGATTCATGTCCAAGCCTTGGGGTGCAGCTGCCTGTGGCTTCTGCTGCTGTTGCTGCAACTGCTGCAACAGACTTTGTTCTTGCTGCAACTGTTGCTGTATTCCTGTTTGTGGCAGCTCTTGTTGAATGTTGCTTTGCTGCTGAAGTTGTGGCAGTAACTTTTCATCCTTAACCTGTTGCTGTTCCAAATATGCCTGTAAAATGCTCTGTTTCGGTTTCAATTCCTGTTGCAAATTAGAATTAGACGGTTGCCCAAAAATTTGGCTTTGTGGTAGTTGCTGGTCTGATGGAAAATGCTGTGTTGGATTCTGCTGGTTCTGCATCCTCTGCATTGGGCTTGGTGATTCATGGCTCTGAAGCAAGGGACTCTGTTGGATTGGTCCTGGATGTTGCAGCTGATTTGGTTGACTCTGTATTGGCAGACTCACCGAAGTAGTGCAGCCTTGTATCTGGGGCTGGGCAAAAGATGTTTCAACTGGCATTTGTTGTTGTCTTGGACTCTGTGGCAGGGGTGACTGCATTTGTTGTGACATTAGGTTTGGAGGGGACTGTACCTGCTGTGACATTGGACTTGGCTGTGCATGAATCTGCTGTTGTATAGGACTGTTGATGGATGTCTGCATCGGCACTGGACTTTGCTGACCCACTGGATTTTGTTGTGTCTGTATCTGGTGAATTGAAGGATTCTGCATTTGCACTGGATTCTGGATAGGGCTTGATGGTACAGATGTGTGTTGTGACATTGGACTTTGCTGAGCTTGCATTTGAATTTGCAATGGGCTCTTTGGGTCTTGGGTTTTCACGGACATTGGACTCTGTACGTGTTGAGGCACTGGACTTGGTTGTGTCTGTACCTGGTGCTGTAATGGGGTTGTTTGACTTTGCATCTGATGTGTCATTGGACTCTGTGGATCTGCCCTTTGCTGTAATGGGGTTGTTTGACTTTGTATTTGATGTGTCATTGGACTCTGTGGATCTGTCATTTGCTGTAATGGGGTTGTCTGACTTTGTATTTGATGTGTCATTGGACTCTGTGGATCTGTCATTTGACTCTGCATGTGCTGAGACAATGCACCTTGTTGTTGAATCTGCATTTGCTGCTGATGTTGAATCGGACTAGGGGTAACCTGGACCTGCTGTGGAATAACGCCTGGTTGACCCTGAATATGACGTTGTATTGGATTCTGTAATGCTTGTATCTGCTGTCGCATCTGATCTAGTTGGGCTTGGATATTCTGCTGCACTGGATTCTGTTGGATTTGCTGCTGCAAAGCCGAAATCTGCTGTTGAAGAGCAGCAATTTGTAAATTTGCTGGTTCTTGTGGGGCCATATTCACCTGCAACTGCTGCTGATGCATCACCGGTTTTTGCTGTTGCTGTGACTGATTATCCAGTGGGATCTGATGAATCAAGGATTGAGGAATCATTCCTGTTTGTTGTAGCTGGGCCTGTTGGTTGTGTTGTAACTGTTGCTGGAGCAGCTGTTGTTGGGATTGTCCATGCTGCATTGGCTGTTGGTTCAAAGACTGCTGCTGTGGTTGCCCTTGCTGTAACCGCTGGTGTTGTAACGCTGACTGGTCCATCATCCCATGTTGTAAAACAGGCATGGACTGTTGTGACAAAGGGTTTGCTTCAGATACTGCAGGACTCGATGGCTGTGCCTGCTGCACAAAAGAACTGTTTTGTCTCTGGAACGTTCCTTGTTGTTGATGAAAATGGCTATTCATTGCTGAGTCATGCTGCTGTATAAGGGGAGTACTGTTTTCTCTTTGAAACGAGTCTTGCTGCTTATTTGCAGCTTGTGGTTGTTGAAAATGCCCAAGAAACTGCTGATATTGAAGCGACTGATGCTGTTGCTGTTCTTGTGGCGTCTGGAAATTCTCCTGTTGTTGGAACTGTACTTGCTGTGTGGATACATTGAAAGAGCTCTGTTGAGACTGTTGGTAAGTACTAGATTGTTGATTCTGTTGCTGTTCAGTACCACCACAATGCTGCTGTGCCTTTGAGGCACCTGTCTGTACAAAAATGGCCTGATCAACGTGCTCAGAACTCCCTACAACAACACTGAAATGATCCGCAAAAGCACTTTCCTCCAAATGTTCTGAGAGCCCGTCCAGTTTACTGCTGTCAAAATGGTCATGATGCTGTGTGATGGTCTCCTGTGGAGAAAAAGAACTGTTTGCTGTTTCCCCATACAAGGGTTGAGATGGCTGTGACTGTTGTTGAAGATTTGACTGATTCTGTGTGGCATAACTACCATGATGTTGCTGCTGCTGATGTTGCTCATCTGTCAACATGCTACCAATGTTGGTCCCGGAAGATCCACTATTGTGCCCAGAAGAATCCTGCCTAGTTATATTACTCCCAGACGATCCAATATTTGCATATTGGGAACTGTTCATATTGGTGGTCTGACTTGTGAAGTATTGAACAAGCTTCTGTCCCGGTGTCAGGTTACATGATGCTGCTGACTGCTGCTGGGAGTTGGTGACGTCAGGGTCCTGGTCAGAACTGAACTGACCTGCAATGGAAACAACACCTGAATTAAATAAATGACATACTAGTACAGTAATGACTTAATCTTTTCAATGGGGGTAATTGTGAATTTTACAGATACTGTATTTTTTAAGTCTTAATTTCTTAAATCAAGAGAAAACCTATTGAGTGGCGGCAACAAAATTGAAAAGCAGACTACTTACAGTTCTATTCTATGCAATAAATGCACCACAAATGCTATACAAAAATATGACTTTATGGTTTTAAAATTATGTATATCTGAAAGTTTTATCATGCATATAATTTTGTTTGTGACAATTCTATACAAGGAAGTTGTAATTTGATAATTTTTGCCTATTGAAAAGATCAAGTCAACTACAAGAAAAGGGTCATTAATGTTATCAAAGTGACAAAAACAGGTGATACAATGCATCTGTATATATTCATCTCAAACGGAAATCACGAAGAGAAATGCACAAAAATTTTAACAGCATCAAAGCCCAATCCCCCTTTTTTCTAGACACAAAATTCCTACTCTTTGTAATTATATTATAATTTTTCAATACAAAAAACTGTGTACACAATACAAGTTACTAAATGATAATAAAGGTTTATAGTTCATGAGCTTTGGAAATGGTCTAACCTTAAACCCAATGTTTTGCTAACAAACATTGGTGTACATCAAAGATTCCATTGTTTAATGCCACTGTAGGAAAAAAAACTGTCACATAAAAGAACAAGGAAGGGCAATCAGATGCAAAGGGGGTTCAAATCACAGTGTCTCCAGCTCCAGAGTCCAGAGTTACATTAGTATCTCCACGTCTATGGTGGTGGACGAATAAAAAAGTAAAAAAAAAACTTACCATGTGCACTAAATGTGTCAAATTACCTCCATACAATTTTTTCAATTCCATTTGGTGGAAAAGAAAACAAACACTTGGGATGAAAAAGATTTAATACTCCAAAGTAAACAGAGCTATATTTTATTTTGTTTAAAGAAAAAACACTTAAAAGCTTGCAGGAAAGTACTAAAAGAAAAAGATACTGTGACTTGTGACTGTTTGACATTACAACTGACTTAAGTGAGCCTTTCAAAAACATTCTCTCTCTCTCTCTCTCTCTCTCTTACAAAGCCACCAATGCATCAGCAGATAATATGGGCAAGTTCAACATTATCATAAAAGGAGTCAAACTGTGCAGAATAGGCATTTTTTTTTTAAATAAAAGCCAAAGAAACCTGATCTAAGTGGCATCATACAATTCAAAAGGAGTGTCCGCAATGAAGTTTCTGTGTCCTAGCATCTGGTTCTACAGTTGACTATGGATTGCGTAATCATTCTACAAAGTCATGCTTTGTACCTCAAAAATTGATATTCACGTCTCTTCTTCCTGCATCTTTTTGTGAATCGTTTTATTCTAAAATTTGACACTGACTCACACAAATAAGAAAAGTCAAAAGACGCATAAAAACGCACATCCAGTCACAAGCTAAGACCACTTGCTGTTATAATCAAGGATCCACTTCTACTCTTTTTTCTTTATTTTATGTATCTTTAAGGGAGTATTCCCATAGATTTTAGATCGATCTATCCCCGTGGGGAGTCTCACTAGATTACTGTCAGATAATCCGGCTTAAATGTCCGTCCCGCCTACTACAAGCTGTAAGGGGGTAATTAACTTTCGTGCCCGCTCGGCTGACAGCTATTTAGCGTGAACTCCCAGGGAGTTAGGTCGATCTAGTTTGGATCGATCTAACCTCTGGGAATGGGGTCTAAGTGTTTTTGAAAACTGACCCCTATCTGTTGCACTGCAGTTGCTCTGTGTGAATAACACAGCATTTATATGGTCATTGTTCATTCACTATTGATACTTAATGTAGACTACAGACAACCAGACATAACAACTGAAATGACCAACAGACTCTGTGTCAGCCAGTCAACCATCATGTAACCTTTGAAAACTGCAGTGAGATGGAGGATTGAACCTGCTTATATTTTATTAACAAACAAGCGGGGAGCTTTGGGGCTCTGCACAGACTGCTAAAACAGAATAGCTGACTACATCAAAGTCTACTCAGTGTAGTCAGTTTTAAATTTCTGTTTTCATTTTTAAAACAATTCTATCTTCACATATCACTTTCAGTCAGTATTCTATAGTAACTTTTCCTATAATCATTTCAATTTGGGGGATATTTAGCATATCACTTTCTAAATATGCTGGGAAAAGATGGGAAAATAGTAAAGCGTTTGGCAAAAGGGTCAGATGATGCCAATTTTTAATTCAATTTATCGATGCAAGAGAAAACATCGATGGCGATAAGGGCAATGAAGGAGGAAGGTGATGACTTTTTGCTAGTAAAAAAAAAAACATCGAACTGAAATTATGAATCCACATTTACTTTTCTGAGACTGTATACACATGGCCAGTCGGACCAGTGAGTGAGGGCTACCCATTTTCATTGCTTTGTGCAGTACACATTTTCACTGACCCTTACTAGTATTTTTTTCAATGACACTAATGTCATTCCTTATTGCAAGTTTTTTCTCTTTTTCATTTTAATTTCAAGTCTGGGCAAAACCTCAGAAGGTAGACTTAATCACATTAAATGGCGAATTTTCACTGACCCTTACTAGTATTTTTTTCAATGACACTAATGTCATTCCTTATTGCAAGTTTTTTCTCTTTTTCATTTTAATTTCAAGTCTGGGCAAAACCTCAGAAGGTAGACTTAATCACATTAAATGGCGAATTTTCACTGACCCTTACTAGTATTTTTTTCAATGACACTAATGTCATTCCTTATTGCAAGTTTTTTCTCTTTTTCATTTTAATTTCAAGTCTGGGCAAAACCTCAGAAGGTAGACTTAATCACATTAAATGGCGAATTTTCACTGACCCTTACTAGTATTTTTTTCAATGACACTAATGTCATTCCTTATTGCAAGTTTTTTCTCTTTTTCATTTTAATTTCAAGTCTGGGCAAAACCTCAGAAGGTAGACTTAATCACATTAAATGGCGAATTTTCACTGACCCTTACTAGTATTTTTTTCAATGACACTAATGTCATTCCTTATTGCAAGTTTTTTCTCTTTTTCATTTTAATTTCAAGTCCCAGCAAAACCTCGGAAAAGGTAGACTTTATCACATTAAATGGCGAATTTAATGCTCTAATCAACAAAGTCAACACAAAATATTTCATGCTTACTTGTAAGTACCATAATAACTACTCTTCCGTACTATGCGACTTTCGTGAATTCTTGCTTTTGCCAGTTGAAGCGAACGAAAAGATGGCCGACCAAGAACACCCTATTGCCTATACATCCTCGGGGCCTAGCGATAAAAAAAACTTGGCAGCTATTCTGCTTCTTCCTGAGTATATTACGACATACTTCTCATTATCCATCTAATTCCAGGACCTAACATCTTGTAAATTATAAATTCAATAAAAAAAATCAGCCAATAACTCCTTTTAATAGGTGCCATATAAGACTGCCTCGTCTCCTTCCTTAACAATCCCAATTATGCCAGATAACTTCATCAATACAGTTCCTATTCCTCCCATATATACTTACTTTCATATGTAATAATTACAAATATTTCCCTGCATGTTCTTCTCCTGACATTACAAAACTCCCTGGCATCTGCTCTCCTGGGCCACAAAATGTTAGAAAATACATATTTCAGGCTCACAACAAGCCCTGGATACTGTACATATAGCTATATTACAACTTCAGACTTGGCAGAAAAAAAAACAACTAGAGCATGCAAGATGTTAACAATGACAGGGTACACACTAGAGCATATTTATTTCGCTGACTAGCCACTGCGAGGTCGGAAGTTCACTAAGTTATGGCCTATGATGATGGTGTGGGTCAGTGGTTGGGTCATCTGGATGTCCACACCAGGTCACTATGAAATGATATGTCTACAACCATAATTACTGCTATCCAAAACACTTCCAGGTATAAATTTTCTATACATTCTGGAATACAGCACAGATGAACAGTGATATCCGTAGTTTCTGCTTCACAGCATGTGAACTTTTTAATCAGTGGTCCTAATTCATCATTTAATTCTGAGAGTTTATATATAGAATATCTTCCTATTACCAAATTATAAGAGTATTCTTGCACATGCATTTGCAGGCACTTTCACTAAGCATACCGTCTTTCATAAAAACGATTTGCTTTCCAGTATTTTCCAGCCAAATCTAAATTTTCCTATTCACAAACCATTGTGCACAAATTTGATGAGTTTTAATACGATTATAATCAAATAAATTTAATTCTAAATGACAGGCCTATGGACATATCTTCCTGTACATTGGACTAGGAAATATCAACATCAAGTATTTTTATTTTAGGGTTTTTAACCTTTTATCATTTTTAAGCTCTGAACTTGAAATTACAAGTACCTCAATTTGAAAGGAATGAAGGCACCGAAAATTTGACTTTAGAGCATTTTCAAAACAAAGATAGTATTAATTACATACTCAATTGCCCTTTCCACATTGTACAGTACACCTAACTGGACAAGTCTCTTACATAACAGTTAGGCTATTTAGTTGTCACTCTCTCACAGTGGATCGGTCCAGTAAAATGTTTACTGCTCGTTAAAAAGGCCAATCTCTCTTGACCCACTTATAATGATTTAGCAAGTCGTAAATATCCATTCTGCACCATGAACCAGGTCAATATATTCTATTTAAACATCACACAAGTATACGAATCATGATCATACATAGGTCATGTGAGTAAAGTGTGTCCATTATGCTACTGTGTACCAGATAACTGCTTGATTGATTTTTAGAAGACAACATCAATAGCATCACAACGTCATACAAAATTCTATGAGGATGAAAATAAAAAGAAAGTATGTCCTTTTCCTAAATTGACTAAAGGATGCACAGTAATGGTGTACTGCAGTGACGCAGGTAGGAGGGGGGGGCATATCTGATTACAGGGATGACGGTATCCTCAGCAGATCTCATGTTAACCTTATTAAATATAACATTCTCAAAATCGGTCAACGACCCTACGGATTCACAAATGCCACAAATACCACAAACTTCAAGTAAACAGAGATAAAACACTTACATTCATCGTCTTCAAGACACGATTTTCCCGCTGACATGCTCCCCTGGATATCGTCTTGAGTATCCTCCAACGGAGTTACAGTTTTTGTTTCTTTCATTAAGGATCGTTTGTTATATTTACAATGCTAGATTCCACTGCGACCATCTTGCTTGGATGTAATCCGAGATTTACAGCCTCGCCGAGGCGATTTGCTGCTTTTCTTTTCGCGTAATGCCTCTGTCCTTCTGATTGGTTACAATTCTATTTGCATAATATATTCAGAAAAGTAACCAATCAAAAATTGTGGAACATTGACGTGTTTGCCGACAAAGAGCAAAAGGTCTCGAGTGAAGGCGGAACGCAACATTATGTTTCACTTGTATTAATCAGACGATAAGTGTAATACACTTCTAATTCTTTCATAAACTGACACAGAGTTCTACATATTATATAAATCTATCTATAACCAGTTTCGCATTCCTTTTTTGCTACACAGCCGGGGAATCCCCACTGTTTACATCCGGTTAGTGGAGTGTGAAGGGGTGAGGCAGGTGAGCTCGAGAAACTGATTTGTACAACTCTAAAAATATTTTGTTTTTGTTGCTGTTTATTATCCAAAAGAGCAAAATTATGACGAAAAATTGAAATGTTGTAAGTGAAATGGCCTTCTTTGGCATTAGGCAAACGGAGAAAGTTTCGCCTTGGCTAAGTTCAGTGGTTTGACCTGGCCCCGACAGTCGCTCTAGAACTGTGCATTCCTGGTCAACAGCTTGACCGTCATTTCAGGACATAGGGCTGTGTATGACCTTGTTTTATGGAGACTCGTCCTGATCGCCAGAGAGATCGAGTATTTTGCTTACATGTTACATAATAACATTAGAAAATCTTCAAGAGAAAAACAGTATATATCCATACGTCACAGTGTTTTTCCACGCACAACACGTATCCCCCCTAGCCCCCACCCCCACCCCCACCCCCACCCCCACCCACCAACCCCGGCTCTCTCTTTTCTGCTGGTGTGACAGGAATGGTAGCTAGGAACCGTAGTCCGTTCCCCATTACTTTGTACAGGTGATATTGGATATATATCTTACCCCAATACTCCGACATGTACTAATCATGTGTAATTTAACATACTACATATGTAAACATATATAATTGTATATCCATATATATTGTGTAAATAATGTAGTCTAGAGAGCCTGCAAATGTATTCATATCATTTAGTGCTCAAGAAACTAACGATTATTATTAATCATACAGGTGTATATGGGACCCCAAGACTTTATTTTTAGGACGACCATTCTTGTCACACCTCTCAATATGTATGGCCAGTACAACAATTTAATCAGCCTTTATCCGTCCCATTTTGTTGCTATGTAGGGAGCGATTTCAGGAGGTTCCTCAGTTAACTTTAATCTGATATTCGTAACAATCTATTCAGAAGGGGCTATTTATATCTGTCACAAAAGAGCAAGTGATTAAAATCAGAGCAATTAACTGTCTTGATTGCTTGGCTTGGGTCTGTTAAGTGGCAGGGCCTCAGTAGTTATGCAAACAATTACCATGCAGCCATGTAATCATCCTTGAGATTCCATCACAGGGTCTCATAGAACCAAATTACTGTCAATTTATCTAAAGGTATATCTGTGATTATCTTGTGAAAAATCAATCTCAGGCCTACCCAGCTACCAGTCTCGGCACCGAATGATCCTGAATTCACCGTTAGATCGGATCACACTACCTGTTTTCAAGGTGTGCATCAGTACGCACTTTGAAGTATCAGACGAAACACCGCTCTTGCCTAGTACGCGATGTGATAGCGATGATTCTGAGCAGGTTGAAAAGTATACAGTGCATCTCATCTCAAAATTTGTTCCATATTGACCCTGATAGAAGGTAACAGGGTAAGGGGAGATACCAGAATGATAGATATATATTACATTAATGCCACCACTGACAGTAAAGCTCTAAGCATGGGCAGTGTTCACAGCATCATCATTCATAGTTTTTTTGTTTTTTTTTGTCAATATAACAATCGTGGCTGTGGCTTAATCAAAATGTCAAATTATTGTATCCAGCGAGGAGGTTTGAAGGAAAATATTCATGGGCGTTTTGTCAAAATAAAACCTGTTTTGTAAACATCAGCTTATATGTTTCTAATATCATTTAAAACATAAACAGGCAAAGGCAGATTTTAGGACTGAGGCCAGAGAAAAATTACTGTCATTCTCTTCTGTATACGTATACATTGATGAGACTTTTCCGACTTTTTCAGGCTCATTTGGGTCATTCTTGTGAATAGTGTACCCTGGACTTCTGGCCAATTTTCCTATTTTTTCAGTGAGGACTGGTCTCATCCCTGCATATACTACTTGCCCCTGCAAAAATTTCTCTCATTTAATGCTCACTTACTGTTCTCAATCTGGCCTAAAACATAATGTTTTTCTCTTTTATGAAAAATGTTCTTAATCTGTTCTAGGATTCTGAAGGACTTCCCAAAAACAGTTCTTGAACTGTTACATTCATTACAGAACAGCATTAGAACTGTAAAATAAAAATATTCCAAATGTTCTAGAATATGAGAACTGTAAGTGAACATTGAATGAGAAATTTTCGCAAGGGTAGTGCTGATGTCTCTGCCAGAAGTGATGATTCAAACACAATGCTCTATCAGTATTGTTGTCTCAACTACAGCAATCTCTGTATAGTGATATTAACAAGATAACACTATGCATATTTCACATAAATAATTTTTTTAAAATTAATCTGTGTTTAGACTAGTCTAAATGATGATGTTGGCTCTACCGCTCAAAGACCTCAGCCAGTCTGAGAATAGAAAATAGGATGACGAAACATTATCTGCACAGAATACAGCACAAAACCAGGAATACTTCTTCCTGAATTCATGTACAAAGGGCATTAGCTGATAAATCATACGACTTTATGGCAGAATATTGTTTTGATAACATTGTTCATGATACAATTAGACATCAAAAGCACTGTTTTACAATGTGAAGCAATAGATGATCTCGGGGAAATTGTTGCTGAAACAAACCCTATAACTTCGAGTTGTTTAATGTCATGAACAGAAAATTCCACTTGAACTACTAGTAAGCACATGGAGGCAGGACTAAAATATGTGGTTTGTTTTGGAAACCACAACAATAAAGATATAATGCAAAGAAGTTTTCGTGGGTCATATTGCTTTGGATGGAAAGTTACAGTACGGTATAAGTTACACCAAAAATTAAACATCAATGTTTTTTTTTTAAATAGTCATTGCATAATTTGTAGCCAAAGAGTGGAATTTTCCTTTATTCAAGCATAGATTGGTTGTCCACCAGAAGTAAAATATTCTCTTTGCAAATCTAACCCAGTGCATTATTAGAAGTCTATTTTATTAGAAAATAAGTTTGAACTTATTTAAAGAGGGATGTATTACATAATATTTTTACATTAAAGGTCCATTGTACCATTCAATAGATATAGCAGAGAGAACAAAATTACAAATATGCAAAAACTTTTCCGAAGTCTTCCTTTTGTCCATGTTTGACCGAGACAGGCTGAGCTCAGTGGATATTTTTTAAGGTGACATTAGGGAAGTAGCAGTTAGAATTTTTCATAAAAAGGTAGTTTTAGCAATTTTCCATTTATTCTCTTTGGGAGGAAAAAAATTAAAATGATAACAACTCTTTGTATGAGATCTATATTTCACAATAAATACATTGGAAACAATTTGTTGAAATGTATTCTATTTTACCACAAAAACGACTGTTTCAGCTGTGAAATCTGTGCTTGCCATCAGACCACGTTAGTACGAAAAAACAAACTTTAAAAAAAAAAAAAAAAAACAGGGCTAACTTTGAATGTTGAAATTGATTCATGAAATAAACCATTGGTAAGTATGAGAAAGTTGTGTTTTACCCCAGGAAAATTCATGTTTTGGACAAAATGAACAATCGTTATCCTTTTAATCTGTGAAGGAAGAATACAGTAGCCTGGATGTCAGACATGTTGAGAGCAGCCAGGATTGAAGTGACAGAGGTGGCTTGCCTTGTGATGTGCCGCTGCAGCTGTATCCGCACAGCACTTACTTCAAAGTAAACTGCCAGCAGGAAAGCTCCAATGTGTTAGACTTGATGGACTGGTGCCTTTGAGAAGCGTTTCTTTTTATTACCAGTTCAGAACAGTTGATTTGCCAAAAAAATTACCAACACGTTTTTGAACTGAAAACATTGATATCATTACAGTTTTGAATATAATGCAAAAAAAAAGGAAAAGAGATTTGAAATATATATTTATATCATTGATCGTTCCAGGGCTTTAGCAAGATTATAATGCCTGTGGTTTGAATGGCTAAGGATGGACTGGTCAACAACACCCTTGCCCCCACCCTCCCTCTCTCTACCACGATCAGCCCAAATGACCGCTCATCTGTCGGTTCTTCTGGCCAGTCCGTCTGGTTACCACTAGGGCTGACCTTTGCTGTGGTACTGATCATTATCGTCATGGTCGTCCTTGCCAAGACCAAGAAGAGAGCTGCTGCCATGCAAGCCAGCCAGAATGCTGAGCCACATATTACTAGTGTCAGTGGAACCATGGGATCTAGTAAGTTGATTGTGGTGGTTATGATCTAGTAAGTTAATTGTGGTAGTTGTGATCTAGTAAGTTGATTGTGGTAGCTGTGATCTGGTAAGTTGATTGTGGTAGCTGTAACAGTGTGGAATTGTGCTCAGTGTGCCACAAATAAAAAAAATTGGTCTTGTCAACTTAATTCAATGTTTGTAATTTTTCAGTCTTTCAGACTGGTGATTGATGCCTTTTTATGTACAGACACAGATGTTTCTGTACATATAGCAGTCCCCTGTGTCTTTCCCCATTGTTGTCATATTATATTGGGGTAGTTCTATACTGGTTTGCATTTCTTTAAATTTTGTTCATACTGTGTAATATTGCAATGGTAAGATGAAAATTAAAGCCATTAAATATACATATAGTAGGGGGTTTATCATGAAAGGGTATTTTTAGCAGCCATAATGGGATTTCCAGGAATTTCCCTGTGTTACCTACAGTGCATAATTTAAAATTGATGGTGGTTATAAACTGTGAAGCATTGTGTAACATTGCATCAAAATTGATAAAAATATTTAATGTACTGCCACTACAAATGCTCCAAAAGGAAAACTGTGTTACTTGTTATTTTGTAATGTAAAAGAATGACCGACATACAGCTCATATTGGCAAACCTGATTGTTTGCATTGTTTTTTTCCCCTTATTGTCTGTACATTTAACACCTTTGCTGCCTTTTTATGTACAGACACAGATGTGTCTGTACATATAGCCATCATCTGCGTCTGTCGTCGCCGTCGCCGTCGTCGCCGTCGTCGCCGTCGCCGTCGCCGTGCACTTTTACCGATAACACGATAAGTGGAAAACCATTTTGCCTTTTGATTTGAAACTTGCAGAACTGATGAATATTCATAATACGCAGGTCAAGTTCGAAAATCAGCATGATCGGGTCACTCTTAGGGAATTTATGCTGTTTTTTCACTTTTTTCAACATATATGCAGCACCGATAACACGATAAGTGGAAAACCATTGTACCTTTTGACTTGAAACTTACAGAACTGATGAATATTCATAATATGCAGGTCAAGTTCGAAAATCGGCATGATTGGGCCATTTTTAGGGAATTTATGCTGTTTTTTCACTTTTTCAGCATATATGCAGCACCGATAACACGATAAGTGGAAAACCATTTTACCTTTTGACTTGAAACTTACAAAACTGATGAATATTCATAATACACAGGTCAAGTTCGAAAATCAGCATGATTGGGTCATTTTTAGGGAATTTATGCTGTTTTTTCACTTTTTTTCAGCATATATGCAGCACGGATAACACCATAAGTGGAAAACCAATTTACCTTTTGGCTTGAAACTTGCAGAACTGATAAATATTCATAATACGCAAGTCAAGTTTGAAAATCAGCATGATTCGATTATTGTTAGGGAATTTATGCTGTTTTTTCACTTTTTTCAGCATATATGCAGCACTGATAACACAATAAGTGGAAAACTGTTTTTTCATTTGGCTTGAAACTTACAGAACTAATGAATATTCATAATACGCAGGTCAAGTTTGAAAATCAGCAAGATCGGGCAATTTTTATGGAAGTTATCCTGTTTTTTTTTTTTTTTTTTTCAATTTTTTCAGCACTTTTATAACACCGATAACATGATAAGTGTAAAAATGTTTTTCCTTTCCTTGGATTGAAATTTACAGAACTGGTGAATATTTATAATACGCAGGTCAAGTTTGAAAATTGGCATGATTGGACTATTTTTACAAAAGTAATGCTGTTTTTTTCCCTTTATTCAGCATACATGCAACACTGATAACGCATTTTAAGGAAAACCAATCAGCCTTTTGTCTTGCAACTCACAGGAGTGATCAATCTGACCAGTATGCAGATCAAGTTTGAAAATAAGCTTGATCAGTTAAGTTTTGATGAAGTTATTAGCCTTTTTGTATATAAGTGGTTTTTCTTCAGATTTAAATCTTAAGCATGTTAACAGTCTCATAACGGTACTAATTGGATATGTTAAAGTGTTGTTTTAACATTTTCTGCTTCTTAACAATATTGTTAGTTGATTATATAAAAATGACGGTAAACCTATTATCCTGCATTGTGTAATAAAGTATCAAAAATGGAAAGGAACTCATCATTGCAGTTCATCAGATTCAATCATTTACTATGTTCAGAATCTCCAAATGGAGCTAATTGGACATTTTAAATTGTTCTATTGATATTTTTCCTATGTCAACAATTTTCCTAGTTGATCATTTAAAAATGACAGTTAATTGATGATGGTTTTATGTAAAAAAGGTGTTGAAAATGGAAAGAAAATCATTTCAGTACAGTTATCTCTTGTTAACATTTTGGCATTTTGAAAGTGTGACCCTAACTTCCATGTCCTTGGAGACCTTTCCATATCACATTTTCTGAATATCCATGATACTTTTATTTTTTTATAAAAAATTTGATGGTCATTATGCTGTTAAGTATTATGTTATATTGCATGAAAGTTAAAGAAAACCCTATTTTGGACACTGCTGCCAGGATAGCGATTAAGGGAAAACCATGTTACTTATGATAATCAACCTTACTGAAAAGACTGAAGTGCAGCTTGTGTTGGAAAACCATCGTAATTGTTTTCTGTTTTGAAAGCAATGCAGTACAGTGCTATTTGGTGCAATAAATGTATATGGATAGTAGGCAGTTAATTCAGGGTTATAAAATAATTTGCTTAATTGATTTTCAAGTTATTTCAGGGTTATAAAATAATTTGCTTAATTAATTTTCAAGTGGGTATTAAATGAGATTACATAAACACACATTGAGATTTCATTGTAAAGTCCCATCGGTTTAGCTTTCTTAACTGTGTCACATAATTAGGAATCGATGATTATTATGCAGGTAAATGTTATGTGGAAAATAAGTTTACAAAAAAAATTTTGTGTAACGCTTACATTAATGCTAAAGATGAATAACAGTGCCTTATTATTCTCAAACTCAATAGGGTTATTCATATCATGTTAGTAATTGTACAGCTAGATTAAAAGTTTGAATAGCAGCTTTATTGGTATTTTTTGTTATGTTTTATTTTACATTTTCTTTTAATTTTTTTATGCTGTTTTTTCACTTTTTTCAACATATATGCAACATTAATAACACAATATAAGAAAAACAGCTTAGCCAATTGTCATTATACTCACAGGAGTGGTCAATCTTACAAAAATGCAGGTTGAGTTCGAAAATCAGCGTTATCGGGCCATTATTTTAGAAGTTGTACTGTTTTTTTCAAATTTCCTCAGATTCAATTCTTAGGCATGTTAACAGTCTCATTATTGAACTAATAAGATACGTAAAAGTGTTTGTTTGATATTTCCTGCATCTTTACAACATTGTTAGTTGATTATGTAAAAATGATGGTAAACTTGTTATCATGTATTGTGTAATCAAGTGTCCAAAACGGAAATAAACTCATATCATTGCAGTTTGTCAGATTCAATCATCCACATCTGCCATGATGACCATGATGGGAAAACCGTGTTACTTATGATTGTCAAACTTTCAAAAAAGAAACACAGGACTAAAATGCAGCCAAGTTGAAAAAGCAGTCTAATGGGCTTCTTTTTCTGGAAGTTATACATTTTAGTGAAATATTCATTATCTTTTTGGCATATTCATTGTGGGACTCGGAGCTCCCATGGACATGAAGCCGGATGGTAATCAAATTTTCTACATGTTCATGCTATTTATAGTCAATAATCAAAAATTGGTGATAATTATTCTATAATTTATTATGTAATGTTACATCAAAATTGACAATAATCTTTTTGCACTGCTACTGCAAACATTATGAAAAGAAAACTGTGTTATTTATTATTATATTTAACTTAAAGGCCTACTGCGCTCTAGGAACACATAGCGTTCACTGCTTTTTTTACAGTATAAAAACTATAAATCCACGTCAAAAAATTGTTCTTTTTAAGTTTTAGAGAGAAAAGATGAGATTTAGATGAGAAAATTCTGATTGGTCAGTTTCTAGTGACGTAACCCGTGGAGTAGCTTCCCACAGCTGTACTAGTAATAGTATATACTATGCAGTAGGCGACTAAACATCCAGGTGTCAGAAAAACAAATGCCGCAAAGTTGTGTTGCTCCCGGGTGCCGTAATGTAGGTTACAATAAGAAAGACATCTGCTATTATATCCTGCCTGCGGATACCGCTAAACGTAAAATTTGGCTCAATTCTCTGAAGTTAAAAAATCCCAGCACAGTGTCAAAACACGCGAGGATCTGTAGCGACCACTTCGAGCCGGAATGCTTCGTACGTGACCTGCGAGCTGAATTGTGCGGTGGAAAAGCACGGAGAAAACTAAAAGATGATGCTGTACCCAGTATATTCGATTTTTCGGAGTACCAAAATGCGACAGTAAATGCCAGAGCGCTGCCGACGAGAGTCTTACCTGTAGGATGTGTGCATGATGCGGCCATCGAAAGGAAGAAGAGAGCAGCTTCTAGAGCCCAAAAAATAGTTCGTAGCAGAATTACGTTGTCGAATTTTTTGGTTATGTTAGTGAAAACGTTAATATTAACATGATAGTGGAATCAAATTTTTACTCGACATACTGCTGCACTGATCACGTGTAAGGCAGAAGTAGCGAGGTAAGTTGCAGAGGTGTGAAATGTAGTGTCCGATGCTATCAGTCCGATATCTTTGGCCTTTTGTCCACTGACCTGGCTCTCCCGGAATGACACTGGTAAACTGCACGGGTGTGAAAAATAATGTTAGCTGTCACACCTGCATGTATTAGGTAACTTTCTCTTATCAGTCGGGATAAGAACGTTCAGCCGACGCGACAGATGGGCAATGTGTGAAAAACTGTGTTCGCTGCCCTGCTTCCAAACCTTTACTGTTAACATAGTTTTGGTGTATTTTGTTGGTTAATAAATGATAACCACGTGGGGAATTCATCTTCTTTTGTGTATCTATCTTCAAAAGTTTGAATTTATAAATGATCATGTAGTGATCAATTGCGTGTATCGCTTTTAGTTTGCACTGCTAGCAAGCGGATAGCTGAATCGAATATGGCTTTCTGAGCCTTGACGCTAGTGACGTCACTCGCCTTAAAGCGCCACCACGCGGGAGTATCATAAACTACATTCACACCTGCATAAAATCGGCTTTAAAAACTAAATAAACGTAAGAACTTTTTTTTCATTACTCAAAAATGACTTTTGGGCACTTAACGGATAGTTTTAACCCGTTTTTTCATCACAGTATACCTTTAAGGGTATGATTTTTAGGATTGGCATGCAGTTCAAATTAGAAAGCCAGGTCAATTGGGTTATCATTTATTATTGAATTTAATGCAATTTTGTGTGAAATTTCATTTTTCTCATTCTGGCACTTTCTAAGTATAAATTTGAACTCTGATGGGCCTGAAGCCTTATGCTTTTACTTTCGTCGGTGTTACCTGTTGTGCAAAATTAAAATTTGATGTTGACTGTGCAGTTAAACATAATGTATTATTGCATCAGAAGTGGTAGTCTCCTATTTTGTGCATTATTGTTTTGTGCTCTTCTTAAGTTGTGACTTATGGGCCTGAAAGACCTTTGAGAGGGTCAGTCTATAAATTTCCCTTGGGTATCACTTCGCTAATTTCAGTTATAAAGTAATTTGCCTAATTGATAGGCTACATAAAGCACACTTGTTGATATTTCCCTGTAAACTCCCATAGGTTAAGCTCTCTGCTAGATTAATAATAAGGAAGCAGTGATAATTATGCAGGTAAATTTTGTTTAATATTGCAAATAAGTTTTATATATATATATATATATATATATATATATATATATATATATATATATATATATATATATATCAAACTGAAAGATTAAAAGTTTGAATAGCAGCTTCATTGGAATTATATTTACCTCTGCCAAGGAGGTTATATTTTCACCCCTGTTTGTCATCAACATAACTCAAAAAGTTATGGACCGATTTTGCTGAAATTTTCAGGAACTGTCAGAAGTGGGCCAAAGAGGACAAAAATCAATAATAATCAACAATTGCTACCTTGGCAGAGGTCTGCACTCTCGGAGTGCTTTTCTAGTTTTGTTATGTTTTCCTTTATAATTTTTTCTCAAACACTTGCATTTGTGACTTTTAACTCACATCCGCCTGAGACTCTGACATTTCTGTATTTCCACATAAGCAGTTGTATTGTTTTTTATGTCTTTAAACATTATGTTACTTATGTAATATTATTTTATGCACTGTCATCATTTTTCAAATATTGAGACTTACATCATGTGAATTTGAACTCTCATGGTCCTGAAACTGTAATCTTATTGAAAGGGTAGATTGAGACCATCTTCTGGGACTTCCGGAAGACAGTCAGGTTATTAAGTTTATATTGCCTGGTATCTATTTTTTCTTCTGTTGGAAGACCATCAAAATGGAGGATGGATCAAAATAGATACTTTGGAATACTGTCAGAGAATATCTCTGGGTCCGCTCATGTTATTGACCATTTTACCTGTTGTGCATGATTATAAAATTCAGTGTTGACTGATAGTGCTATTATAAGCATTATTTATTATTGCATCAAAATTAACAAAATGACCTTTTTTGCATCTTTATTTTCTGTTTTTTGTCTGTACATTTGACAGCTTTGCTGCCTTGTTAAAAATTTCTTATCAGTTTTAAAGAGTAGGTTAAGAAGGTTAAGAAGCCAGTACCTTTAATAATTGAGTAAATGGCTATTTTTATGTACAGACACAGATGTGTCTGTACATATAGCCATCATCTGCGTCTGTCGTCGCCGTCGTCGCTGTCGTCGCCGTCGTCGCCATGCACTTTTACCGATAACACGATAAGTGGAAAACCATTTTACTTTTTGACTTGAAACTTGCAGAACTGATGAATATTCATAATACGCAGGTCAAGTTCGAAAATCAGCATGATCGGGTCACTTTTAGGGAATTTATGCTGTTTTTTCACTTTTTTCAGCATATATGCAGCACCGATAACACGATAAGTGGAAAACCATTTTACCTTTTGACTTGAAACTTACAGAACTGATGAATATTCATAATACGCAGGTCAAGTTCGAAAATCAGCATGATTGGGCCATTTTTAGGGAATTTATGCTGTTTTTTCACTATTTTCAATATAAATACAACACTGATAACACAATATAAGAAAAACGGCTTGGCCAATTGTAATTATACTCACAGGAGTGGTCAATCTTACTAAAACGCAGGTTGAGTTCGAAAATCAGCATAATCGGGCCATTATTTTAGAAGTTATACTGTTTTTCACATTTCCTCAGATTCAATTATTAGGCATGTTAACAGTCTCATTATTTAACTAATAAGATGCCTAAAAGTGTTTGTTTGATATTTCCTGCATCTTTACAACATTGTTTGTTGATTATGTAAAAAACATGGTAAACTTGTTATCGTGTATTGTGTAATAAAGTGTCAAAAATGGAAATAAACTCATATCATTGCAGTTTGTCAGATTCAATCATCCACTATGTTCAGAATCGCAGAATGGAGGAAATTGGACATTTAACACTGTTCTATTGATACTTTTCCCATCTCATCAATTTTCTTAGTTGGTCATATAAAAATGGCAGTAAAATGTTTATTTTGTTTTATGTTAAAAAAGTGTTAAAAATGGAAATAAACCCATTTCAGAACAGTGCTGTCTTGTTTACATTTTGGCATTTTCAAGGCGTGACTTTGAAGTTCCATGGGCCTGAAGACCTTTGCTTGTCACATTTTCTGAATGTCCATGTTACTAATATTTTATTAATAACATTTGATTGTCATTATGCTGTTAAACATTATGTAATGTTGCATCAAAATTTGAAGAAACCCCTGTTTTGGGCACTGCTCCTATGATGACCATTTAAGGGAAATCATGTCACTTACTGTTCTCAAACTTACAGGAAAGAAACATGGGTCTAACATACAGCTTCAATAGGCAACGCAGTCTGTTTGGTAAATTTTTCTGGCAATTTAACAGTTTTTTGTGAAAATTTAATTTTTCACTTATTTGCATCTTTATTTTCTGTTCTTTGTCTGTACATTTGACAGCTTTGCTGCCTTGTTTCCTTTTTTAAAACCAGTTGAATGTAGAATGATTGAGAGAAGTTTTAATGTCACTGTGGTTTCAAGCAAAGAATGCAACATTTTAGTGTCATTTTCTGAATGAGTAATTAAAAAAGAAATGCCACCATGAAACAGTAGTTAAACTCATGCCTTTTTTATGACTAGATGTGAATGTGTACAGAAACTATGGTATCCACACAAGTCGTCAGACCTTGACCTCTTCTCTAAGTGGAGACCAGTTGACCTGTTCTACTGCCACCCTGCCCCCCACACAGCCCCCCACACAACCCCCCACACAGCCCCCTAGCTATGACGAAGTGATGAGGGCAGAGCAAGGTGGCAGTCAGCTAGGAGATCAGCAGGTTTTATCATGTTATTTGTGGCTTTATCTCTCTATCTCTCTCTCTCTCTCTCTCTCTCTCAAACACACACACACACATATATATACTCAAGCAAAAAACTGTCTCCCCCTTTGATCCTTTTTTAATTCTTTATTCAATTTTCCAACTCTTATATTCATTTTTTATTTAGAGCAAATGCACACCTTTTTTATAGGTGAAGTTATCAAAGACAAGAGGAAAATTTTTCAAACCATTACCTAACAGTATGAACGCTTTTTAGCTTGTGTTTGATTATTTTCCATTATGATCCAACTACCAAGCTAATGAACATTTTTGCTGATTTTCTTTATAGGGTTTTGCAGATGTCCAGCAAGTGTTGGCCAGAATCGATAGTCAGTCTTCCCGCAACTCGTCCTCTCCCATTGGCTCAGCTGCTGCATCCCCAGCTCCGTCTTACACATCTTATGCTCTGCAGTCTTGAGAGGAAAATGTCAGTGTGTGTGCAGGAGCGGATTCAGACGATCTTCTGGGTCTTCTGGAAGACTGTCAGATTTTCAAGTTTACTTTGATGGGTATCTTACTTTTACTGTCGGAAGATGGGTCAAAAATAGATGATGGATCAACAAAGTTAATTTGGAAGACTGTCAGAAAATATATCTCTAGATCTGCCCCTGGTGCATGTGTTTGTGTGTCCTGTAAACCCTTTGTATGTCTGCTAAACCAGATGATGAGAACAGAAAGAACCAGTAGTTAAAATAAGTAGAGTAACCTCCATGTAATGTCACTGAAGTTTATGTGGATATTGATCATGGTTTCATTTAAGTGAAGCCTTTAGCAGTAGTCAAATTATAAAAAAAATTTAAACCAAATTTATATTTTTTTGAATGTGTCGTAAATGTAGTGTCTTTTTCATAATTTCTCATACATTGTATGCAATAGCAGTATTATACAATAATTACTCAAAAAGCTATGTCATGAAGTGTCAATAAGAGCAGCTTTTAGATGGATCTTAAGATGAAACAATCTTGGGTCTATCAATCATCATTTAACAACTGTGCAGATTCATTGAGTATTTAACTGTGGCATTGTCACTGGTCACCAGTTGTCCCCACCCGACCCACCAACATGGTCTGGTGACAATTTTTTTTTACCCGAAAGGGTTTTTGTTTAAAGGGATAACAACTGTTCATTTTGGCCAAAAAATGAATTTTCAAGGGGTAAACAACAATTATCCCATACTAGATAATGGTTGTTTATTCATTTCTACATTTAAGGTTAGTCCAAGGTTTTTGTCTTAAAAGTTTATTTATTTATTTATTTTATTATTATTATTATTTTTTAAAAATAATAATCTCTTTAGAGTATAGCCATCTACTGGTATGGCCGGTAGATGGAGGTCAAATTATCAGTGATATGAAGAGTTGTTATCCCTTTAAAATCTAGTGGTGTTTCTTTTTAATCTATTTGCTATTAATGTTTTTTTTCTTTAGTTTTTGCATTTATAGCTGGAAGTGAAAGAAAAAGGTTCAAGTGCAATATGATTAAAAGGATTAGGAAAAAATTTCAGGGACGGAAAGTGGATTCTGGTGGGGGGTTTGATTCTTTTCCCTTCAATAAGGAAAAGCCCAGAGATTTATTTAGTATGTGATATGTGCCTTTTTAATTATGTCTTTCATCATAAATAAAGCCCTTTACCATCTTTTGTCATCATGGTCCCCTCAATTAAATTGATACAAATTCAAACAATGTTTTAAATGTTGTATATTTATGTCATGGTATTCCTGCCAATCTCAAAAGTCGTTTTATGTTGATGCTGCTTTATTTGTATTACTTAATGCAACTAAAAGTTCATATGCTATTTATCCATATAACTGTATATATATATATATAAATATACGCATTCGTACAGCTGATTAGATAAATGATAGACAGAGGACCATTTTGTAATGTAATTTAACAAAAAGGGAAAGACTGAGAACTTAAAATGTATTTTTCTGCTTTTCTAGAATAATGATATGTACATTTGTTATATATTTTGTAGCGTAGGGTGCAAGTCCAGTGTCTTCTTTATAACATTCCCAGTTTGTTAGAATTATGTTATAGTTTATTAAGATGCTAATATTAATTTTTTCTACTACATTCCTTTGTAAAATTTATGCAAGATATACTGTTAGATATCTCTTTGATTTTTCCAATTGAACAAACTTTTGTTGAATTGTAAATTATAGCATGTTTAATTTTTATCATGTTATGAAAGATGTTTTCTATATGTTTAATATCTAGTGACTGAATAACTGTAGACAGTGAAGCATAGTAGGTACCGAAATAATTTATTAAAAGATTTACTGGTATACATGTATGGTATATTTTGTTTCTTATATTTCTCATAATAACGAGAAAATTTGCCTTGTGAAAGTCCCATTTATTATGCCAAATGTTGAACAATTTGAAATTTGAAAGTACCTCGGTAGCATGTGCAAATTAAAAATGTAGTTAAAGAGTGGAAAAATGGCCATGTATTCTAAAATCTTATCTTAAACCACATATCAGTAAAACCCTTTGACTGTGCATTTTTTAAATCTACCACAGAACAGTACTCCTAGCATTGTGTTGACTGAGGCAATATATATTTTATTGGCACCTGTAATTCCTATTTGAGATCTCTCTTGGATTCTGGCTACAATTGCAATATTGTATAATTGTCCCTTTGATGAAGTAATGACGCTCCCGTCCCCATAATATCAAAAAGGATTCTGCAATTTTTTTACCATTAGAAGTCATGTCAATATGTACAATGGATATTCAATAAATGTACACTCACAGGAAGTAAAAGTACATTGACTTTGTGTTGTACTTCAGATAAACTCAACAAAAGCAGAATTTTTTTGCCAGCTAGTGATAGATGTCTAAGCTAGCGATGTTGCATTTTTGGCGGTTGAGGAAGGGGGGGGGGGGGATTGGACTGTCAGAGAGACAGTTGGTGATCATTGTCTACTGCATCCAAAAAGCCATCACCGTGGAAGCCGGACTGGGTGTTAAGGTCTCTCCTCGCCGTTCGCGGAGGCTGAGACCACCGACCGTCGGTGTGTAACGTGACAGAGCCGTCCTTGTAGGAGTCTAGCAATTAAACATCGGAGTCGTGATTTAATTCGTGTAATGGCGCGTGTGGAGACGGGGAGACCATCAGCGGATAAGTCGGCTCTTCTTTCATGTAGGTCCGCCATATTTGATCCGTGTTGGGTGTTACGGTATTGGTATAGGTCCCAGATGATCCATCGGGATAGGAGGCAGGAAGAACTAGATGACCGCCCTTTCTATTTATCAATGACCATAATTTGACAGACAAAATTTGATCAACAAGGTACTAAAATAGCAATAGTTTCCCGCATATTTCAAAATACACTAGATTAATAAAATCAAGCCTCAGACCCTAACAAACCCCAAAATGTTTATAAAACCACCCGGAGGGGAACAGAAATAATCTGCTTTGCAATCGGTAGCTTAGCAGATTGTTTACCTGCGCGCGCGCGCGCGTGTGTGAGTGTGTATAGCACGGGAAAATAACCATATGTATATTTTACATAAATGACCAAATAAAGTGCGTTGATTTCACGTGCACTTGGTTGCACAGAGTTGGTAACAACGACGTGCTGGTCTGGTTTCGCGGTACCCTTACCATATAACCATGCGGCAGAGCAAGAACGTCGTCATGATCAACATGGTTTCACTAGCGATGACCAAGCCACGGCTTTTCTTTTACGCTGGTCGTTTGTCTGGCTTCCGATCATCAACTGCCTTGCCGTCATCCTCATCAACTCGGCGCGGGCAGTGCTCTGTGTCCTGTGAAGAAGGACGCACGCGGAGTCGTCCTTTTGGTACAGAAATAATTTCTTTGGACTTCAGCTCATTCTCATAGTAAGACCGGATACAAGCCAATTTCTTCAAACCCTGTCCGTAATCTGCCAGAACTTCGATAAAAGTCACCGGTGTTTTAAGAGTAACTGTGACGTTGCCGTTAACCGGGTCGGTCATGATTTCGCACGACTGCAGCGAGAGGTGGGCCACGGCGCCCATGGGCTTTAGCTTAATTTCACGTCGGAGGATCTGGCATTGGAAGGGATCTAAGGGCGAGCTGCCCAGGGGTTCGAACTCAAGTATCAGTAGGTATTTTTCTTTGGTGAGGTTGTAGAGAACGGGCAGACAGGCCTGTCCATTCGCCATGTAGCCTGGTGGACACACCAAACCACTTGCTACGTCCTGAATTACAAAGACATTGGAATGGAAACTGTTATTTGTTAATGGGGTATTTTCACAAGTCATGGCACTCAAGAGGTTCAGGGCCGTAGCCTCCGGGGGGCAAGGGGGGGCAGCTGGGATTTGAGGTGCAAAAAAAAAAAAATAATCGCAAAGGTGAAAAAAAAAATAATTGCAAAGTTGGTATCAATTCTGTGAGAAAATGCACTCATGGCCACTAGACAACCATTCAACAATCTGTTTACAAAGGTGTACTGTTTTTAGCCAACTCAGTCCATGCCAAAATGTCCAATTGGCGTATTGTGTTGAAAAAATGACTGTACTTATGGCAAAATGAACCCACAATTTCTGACTTCTGATTGAGCACTAAATAACTGTTAAAATACACCAGAATGCAGTATTATACATTCAGTTTTTAAAAATTTTTAACACCGTGGGAGGAGGACACCCCTTCCCACACACTCCCCCCTCGGGAGCTTCGCCCCCTCTTGTCCGCTTACTGCCCCCCCCCCCCTGTTATTTTGCTCAGGCTACGGCCCTGATGGTTACTATGTGTTAAAATTAATTAAAATCCATTTAGTTGGAACATACATGTATTTATAATCCTAATTGCTACCTTTATCATTCAAAGCACGTTTCAAGGCAAAATTCTAACGTGTACAGTGTGAGGTTGCACGTTTAGTTCCACTAGTATTCCGTCAAATTGCAGTGTAGGCAAAGACGGTGCGATGTAGCCATTCATAAGCCGTGCTTAAATTAACGTATACAGGCGCGTGTTGTCGAGAAACAAGTACCCGTTGCCAAGATACAGGCACCTGCTGCCTAGATACAAATAACTGTTGCCTAGATACAGACACTGAGCTTACCTGGGTTCCGTCTACCTCTTGTTTCTCCTCGATATTGCCAGTATTAAGGAAGGCGCTGAAAGCAAAGGCGTCACGTACAAACTTTGCAGTCTCATCTGTTGCCGGGTTTTCTGAAATATATAGTAAGCACAGTGGACAATCATCTTTTTCAAATGAAATACATTTCACACATATTTTCATATTGAATTGAATACATGTAACATTATTGAAAGATTGATTGTTATTACAGTATGTTGGTTACTGAAAGAGCGTTAGTCCATGTCGCTTTGACGTTTGAGCAGAGCTAGAAGGTTTATAACCTAGAACGTTTTGTAAATATCCATAAATGTTTTAAGTGCAAAATAAGAAGAAAAAAAACCTGGCGGTGCACTTATTTAATCCCTGATGGGGAATCGCACACAAGGAACCTGACCCGACTTTTGTACTTGCTTACAGGAGAATACACGTTGAATATGATTAAAAATTTAGAGGAAAAGTTGAAAAAAGTTTTGGAACAAATTCCAACTTACAAATTCACATAAAAGGCTAACGTATATTCTACTATCTCCAGTCATGCTTTTAGTGCTGCAGGCATTCTGAATGTCGAAACAGAGTATATCTAGTTTTAAGGATGATTAAACTAAAATGTTTTTAAAAGAGGAACATGCAGATGACATTGGCCCTATTCAGAACAGGGGACTAACTAGTCTGAGGGTCAAGTATGGCGACCCACTACAAAGTTTGCTGTCTTATCCGGTAATGGACACTGAATAGATTCCCCGTGGGGAAGTATTCAAAGGGGTAAGCCATATTTGTCCCTTGGACTAGTAAGTCCCTTATCCAGAATGGGGCCTTAAGCCCTAACTCTGCGCCTGTGGGCTTAATTAAAAATAACTCAATATTCTTCGATTAAACCCAGTTGCAGAATTACCAGACCACTGACTCTCGGACTAGTTAGACCCCTATTCTGAATAGCCATTGATGCCTTACCCCTGCACCCAAAATGCTTCAAGCCAGTGTAGCACACCATACAGTGGTAGTTCTTATACAAGATGTTGGTTGGTGCAACCAGCACTGGGTTCGTGTAAGCCTTGCAAGCATTCTGTAGAGGTGTGTCTTGTTTAGAGCCAGATCATATGACGCGGCCTTCGACAATGTCATGGTTACATCCCGGGTAATCGCCATCCGTCAGTTCAGGAAAGCAGAAAAGCGCTCTGCTGCTTAGATCGGCCACAAAATGTCCATTACAGAAAAATGTATTTTGGCGTATTTTCTCGATAGTGCACTCGAACGACCTACATTCCAAAAGGTCTAAAGGTAATGCATGCGTACAACTAACGAGTAGTTCCCACTTCAGACCAAATTCGACCCCGTGACACATTGCGCAGAATTTGTTTTTATAGGCAACTGAAGTCCTTTGATCCGTCACAGGCTGGTTGACGGCCACATCTCTCTGCGTATTGATATCTGTGTAGGCGGCCGAGCACAGATCCCTAACCACATCGTCTGTCCACACATCTGGGCACTGGTCCACCATCCAGTAACGGTTAGTGCCCGTTGAAGGGCCATCGGTTTCCTGGTGGTTGTAATTGATCAACCTCGGTGTGAGGCAGGATACTTTATTCGCAACTGAATGTGCGGTGTCCGCAAGAGATGGAGACTGGGGTTTCTTCTGAAGAGGGCTGATCGACGCCGGTTTTGCGTTTAAACTGCAAAGGGATACTTGGTTCACATCCTTTCCAACTTCGGCGTCATTCCTTCTGCTGCTTACATTGAAGTCGCCCCCATTATCCACATCTAAGTTGCTACTTTTGGACGTATTTTGCTCTGCATCACCTTGAGCAGCGTTGAAGATTGATGCCGAATTTGGTTCCAAAATAGAAGTGGCGTTATCTGTGGCGGAACCTTCTGTAAAGGCGATGGCAGCGGTAGGGGTAGCTGAGATGTCAATTGCGTCATCAGGGGTAGATGTATTGCCGAGCTGCGTTGTCATTTGCAGCGGGGTAGACCTGTCATCCGTAGAGGTGTTGCAGCGGTTGGAGACGCCAATACAGCAATCATTGAAGACGTGGCATAAGGCATCACAATAACAGTACACCTTGAAGTGAAAGCCGTGCGAATTACCACTGAGGGAGAGAGCACAGTGCCAGCGCAGAGGTGTCATTTCCAGACCGTCATCAGTGCCAAGTGAGAGCAACTCCTCCAAAGACCACTCGGTCACCGTGTTGTTATGGCTCTCGGATCCCGACGGATCCATCGTACCATGTGGTTGAACAGCAGCGTAGGGATTGGTTGAGTCCTCTTCTCTGTTATCTACTCAGCAGAGAAGCTGCAGGGAAAATTAGCAAGCGATTTTTATTATTATTATTTACAGCAATATGAATATCCTGTTGCAAAAAAAGGGAATTATTCAAATTTACAGAGCAAATTATTAAATATAATCAAAAGAGGCAGAGAGGGGGAGTATCATCAGTCTGCAACGTAGAAAGTACTGCGAATAAAACGATGTCTTGCCTTAAATTAAAATCTGGAATCTTGCTCGATCTAAAAATTACGACGCAGGGTCTTTGAAAAAAGTATAAAATGCATCTTACCCTTGGGGTTTTCTTGTCTGTATTCCTGCTTACTAAGACAGGGTTGTCATATTTAACAAGAGAAGCATTTGGTGGAATCATGATTGTTGAAAATTGCTTGAAATCTGACAAAATAAGCAAGATATTTTCCTTCCAGCACCTCTCCTCCTGAGTGTCATCTTTGGAATCATTTGCGGGTTTTCCTTCCAGCGCACCCATAGCAAACTCTGCCGGGCTCTGGGAATATGGAATGGTTGCCATCTCTGTATTTTTGTCTGTTGGGGTGTCGTTCTCCGGATGGGCGGTATCGTCGAAGCGATCGACTCCCACCGATTTTTCAGAGTTCGTTGGCGTCATTGCGGTTAATTCTGGGACTGAAATATCGAAACGCTACCTTGTTAATTGCTCCACTTTCGACTGTCATTGGGCAGTGTATTTAGTTTCTAACTTGCGATATAACTATTTACACACAAACAAAAGTGCAAGAACTGTATTAATATTACATGTTAAAATACAGTCGTTCAGGGTTGACTCAAATCAACACATAGTCTCAAAAGTTATCACTTTGAACTTAAATTAGATTTTGCTTTGTAAGGACGTCTTTAGTTGGCAATAATTTCACTACACAAGAGGAATGTATTGACTTTCTTGGGCTGGCGACCTTCTTTTCATATCTCCTCACCTGAGAGACTCTGACCCTTAATTTTTACTGAAGTGTACCGTTTTAATTACAGCGCAGATTTATGAGTAAAATTTGAGCGCAACGCCCCGATTATACCAGAAACAGTGTACGATGAAGTACGCTGGATACATGCTCTTATCCTGTTAAAAGCTGATCGTTATCCATTGCTAGATTACTGTGCTCTTTAAGTGATGACCGAGAGACTTCCCTGAGTTTTAAACGTTACCGGGAGCATTTAGAACTTACGTATTTTATATAAAAAATAAAACGGCAAAAAAATGCATGTGCAGATGATCAATGCATATAGATCGACCAATGATTCGTGAGTGAGAGAAAATTACTTTTTTTCAAAGAAACTTTGGATAAGATACCCAGAAGACGTGGCGTTTATTATATTGTTGGTACAGGTGTATCATGTTTCACATGCAATTATATGAACTTGCAATGGAGTGCACTAATATAATATAGATAGACAACGAGTGCCATTTCATTTTTGTACAGGGGTCTTCACATGCAATTATCCTAAAAACAACAAATTAAATCCCATTTCTTGAATCGTAGTAATGTTGTTTCAGAAAATAATTCAAGGTGCACTTGATATATGTTTTAATTATTATTTTGGCTACCGATATTTTGAAGAAAGTTTGAGTTTTAAAGGATAAAAGACAAATTTCATAAAAGTTATTAACCGAAACAGGTGGCAATCTGAAGTCTTTAAAGTAAAAACTTACTAATGTTACATCATTCTAATGAATTTTCAAGTAGAAATATGAAAGATCAAGAAAAATGCTTTGAATATGTTATTTTGTCCTGTCCCAGTATTCAATACGTATACGTTTATTGGAAGTCCATTATAATGACAATTTATTGTACATTTTTTAAAAAAGGTCGTCTGCACGTAGCTTGAAATATAACAATAATAAGTTTATTAAAAAATTTAAAACAAAAGGTTAAAGATGTGCAGATAAATGAGTTCAAAATAAAAATTATAAAATTTAATATTTACATAAAATAAGGGATTTTCATTATGATCAAATTAAGTTCGAAATAAAACACAGGTCTCTACGGTTAATTAACGAAAACGAGATAAAAGTGCATCGGAAACGTTCAGTCTTAAATTTAGGTACATTGAAGTTGGATTATGTCTTAGCTTTCGGTATGACCTACAGGTTAAGAGCTAATTTAGCTTATCATTTTGCTTTATAAAAATGAAAGGTTTGTGTACAAAATGTTTGCAAAGAAATAAAGGAGGACCAATATGCAAAGGTAATCTCATTTTTGACATGTATTTATGTAAATGGAAGTTTTCTGTTCTATATTTTCTATATTCATACCTAACATCGATTTTGCACGAATGAGATTAAAAAATATCGCTGGCATGTTATTCCGCATTTGTGCATGTCAAGTTCAAAGTACGAATGATTTTTTATATATTACAGTTGAAACTATAGAAAGAAGCAAACAATAAAAACATAGCTCGGTGTAATTTATTTTTCAAATCTCCTTTCTCTTTCTATTATTGTACATTGTTTAAACTAAATCAAGTTCGTATAACACACCTTTTCAGAATATGGCCCATTCAGCAACTCGTACACCACATGTACAGTTAACGTCTGTTACTTCATTTTGTATATTGATTAATTGATTGATTTATTTATTTATTATTATAATTATGCTTACTTATCGATTGGGAAAAACGCAAATTTTTACATAGAAGCAATCGTCAAAACAACAAACAAAATAAAAGACACAAGAACCGCTGAAAGCGTACATGTCATAAGAGGTGTGTGGGATGCCGAAAACTGCAAAGATCGTGGAGAAAACTGTAAACAACCAATCGCATGTGGACATAACGTGAGCCTTTGCCAGACAACAATTTTATCCAATTGGTCCATTCAACTATGGGGACTAAAGGGGCGGATCCAAGATTATCTGAAGAGGGGTGCGCAGACGCTAAGCCGATCCTCCCCCCTCCTTTGGCATGGGGTGAAAGGCCCTGAAAACTTTTGGTATTTTAGAGGATGAGCGGTGCCATTTGGTACATTTAGATCTATGATTCAACTAGTCTAAACACCTACTTACTTCAAGAGGGGACCATTGGTGTGATTTTTTTTCCAGAAATCGAAAGGGGGGGTCACCCCCCCCCCCCCCCCCCGACAACCCCCGAAATCCGCCACTGTACTATGGTTCATAGTCTTACTGGGATCCTCTCCAGCGCCGTCCGTACGAGTCGGACAATACTACAAACAGTTAATATACCTTGAAATTCTTGAAGTTGTTGGATCGTACATGATAATAAACACTATAAAAATGTAAAACAACAAGTAAAATATAAATAACTGCATAAAAAAAGCTGTATATGGTATGTAAAGTAATTCGGGTAGTTAAGGCCACGACAGGGCATTCATGTTCAACTAGTGATGTTAAACTCGTTGTGAAATAAAGGAAAGAGCCGTATACCCACAGCATTTATTATTTTCATATTAACTTCATATCTCCACATTATTATTTATAAGTTATTTGATAAATTTTATAATTAATTGGTTGGATAATTGAAACTATATAATTAATTTTAACTTCGTTATCACCACCCCTTTTACAGAGGCAAATTCTCTATTACACAAAGACAGGGAATTGTAAATATTCCTTCCTAAACCAAACAAACCACGAGAATATCTAAAAAACTGGAGACCAATCCCGCTACTAAATGTAACCTATAAGATCATCTCCAGTTGTATAGCAAATAAAATAAAAACGATCCTCTCAGAAATATTGCATGAGAACCAAAAAGGATTTTTGTCAGGTAGATTTATCGGGGAGAATACAAGAATAACGTACGACATAATTGAGGCCTGTAAAAAACTGGAGACCAATCCCGCTACTAAATGTAACCTATAAGATCATCTCCAGTTGTATAGCAAATAAAATAAAAACGATCCTCTCAGAAATATTGCATGAGAACCAAAAAGGATTTTTGTCAGGTAGATTTATCGGGGAGAATACAAGAATAACGTACGACATAATTGAGGCCTGTAAAAATTATAATGTACCTGGAATGATTCTTCTCATTGATTTTGAAAAGGCATTTGACTCGATTTCATGGAGGTTTATTTATCAATTTCTAAAGTACTTCAATTTTGGCCATGATCTCATACGATGGGTAAAAACAATGAACCAAAATGTTAACCTTTAAATAATTGCGTTATTCAGAACGGCATTTTTTTACCTTCTTTAAGATAGGGCGCGGATGCAGGCAAGGAGACCCCATCTCACCATATTTATTCAATCTATGTGCAGAAATTATGGCCATTTAGTTAAGAAATAGTACTAACATTAATGGAATTCGTATCAAAGATGCAGATGACACAGTGATATATCTTGATGGCACAAAAAAGCTTGAAAAGCACTCCCTATCTATTAGAACAGTATTTCAAATTTTCAGGCTTAAAACCTAACATAGAAAAAACAAAAGCAATTTGGGTCGGATCCAAACGTGGTTCAGATAAGGTTCTTTGCCCCGAATATAATCTGCAGTGGACAAATAGCAATTTTGTGACTTTAGGTATAACACTTAATGCAAATTTGGAAAATATTGAAGACTTAAATTATTCGGATAGACTATTGGAAGTTGAAAGGAAATAACGTGTTGGAATAGGAGAAATTCAACTCCTTTTGGAAACTAATGACCAGAAATGAAACAGAATGGGTAAGACTTATGATAGATACACAAAATATTAATATAAATGGACTTATTGATCGGGGAGACTTATACTTGGTTAGGTGGAATAGTTCAGAGGTGATGGTGGATAATAATGATATTTATTTCAAGTCTTGGAATGACAGGGGTGTAAATATAGTAAATGACCTGTTTGAAAATAGTGGAAAACTGCATTCTTTTGAAACATTTAGTTCCCAGTATGACATGAAATGTCCGTTTACATTATTTCTCTGAGTTAAGACTGTAATTACACAACGGTGGCCACAGCTAAGGGCAGAAAACGTCAAATTGGCGCTACCCTACAGACCTAAATTTACAAAAAAAAAAATCTGTAAAGAACCTAAGGGATCGCGGTCAATATATGATATATTGATTAATAATGCGTATTGTAAACCGGCCTCTGAGGCTAAATGGGAGATGAAAATAGATATTGATGAAAATTTAGACTGGACCTTGATAAATAAAAATATTTTCTACTTTACGATAGATACGATTTTAAGATGGTTTCAATATAGAATAGTACATAGAATTATTGCAACAAATGAATTTCTAAAAGAAATTAAGGTTAAAAATAGCTCATTGTGTTCTTTCTGTGAAAAGGAAAATGAAAGCACTGAACATTTGTTCTTTTATTGTGATTTGGTTCAACCGATATGGGAAGATTTTAAAAATCTGATAAATGAAAAATAACTCTTGAATATTAATTTTTCTTTAGCAGATATATTGTTTTTGAAAAACGATACAAAATATGAAGCCATTAATATACTCATAGAGAGTCATACTGGTAACGAAGCATTATATATATATGGAAAAAGAATGAATGAAAAAAATTAGATTTTCAATGTCTACAAAATAAACTAAAAAATTATTTCGAAATGGAAAAATACATGTATATAAGTAATGGACAAAATGTAGAATATACTGAACGATGGAATTTGTTAGGTAATGTGTTTCAGTGACCTCATTGTGTTTATTTCCCACTGTATATATGTTAATATATGTTTACGAAATGCTATATGATGATTGATATTACTGACATTATTGACAATATTTTGTATGATTCCTTTAAATGTCTATTAAAAAAGTTAGAAAAAGCAGACAAATAAATAAACAAATAAACAAACAAACAGACAATGGGAGGTAAATACATGACTTTGAGGTCCTTCGAGGAGGTAATGAAAAAAACCTTACAGTTTACCTGGCTATATAAACAGTGACGGTAATATAAAGTTAACTAAAGATAATGAAGACTGTAGCGCAATAAAATGAAACATGTAAAAACATGCAAATATTTTTTGCAAGTTTTTACACATGCACTTCTTAACAGTGACCAACCTGTAGCTGTCCGGCCACCAATGACCAGCATTGCAGTCAGAACCGCATGGAACCACCAGCCGACGCCAAACTTGGTCATTTCAGTCCTTCACAAACTGACAATGGCTATTACCGTTGAGGGGTAGATTTTCCTCTAACATAACTGTAAGCTGCTGCTTTTTATAGAGATTTGAGAGAATGCTTCAAATGTCATTTACGTGTCGCCAGAAACTAACCCTACTTACCTTGCAGGTCTCTGCAGGTTGTTCTAACGACCTGTCGCGGTAACCATGGAAATAACATCCATGCGGTGTTTGCTTTCTTTGAACAAAGATACTCTGCCCCTGTCCCGTAGGATAATTATCGTGTCTTACTTTCTGCTAACAAAAGAAGCGGCCCCTAGCTTGCTTAGATAAAGATTGTCCAAGTGTAAATAAATTGTAAATTGTATACATAATACGTACAAATAAGAGCAGAAAGCTTCAGGAAGCCATATGGAATGTGTTCAGTAAAGCTTTGTCTTTCCTTTTTTTCCTTAATGAATAGAAATTTATTAGTTATTTGGTTACATTTTTCAGTAATCTTAAGATGAGCACATAATGCTCCAATCTCCATATGTGTATTGTTATAATTCTAATAAACCAATAAATGTGTTTAAAAAAAGGAAGCTATACATGGATCCAATCTGGCATTGGCTCTTCAGCAAATTCCAATACAAAACCATTGGGAATTGAATTCCAATTCACTGTACTATCTCTCTCATTACTATTTTGAAAATCGTGTAAAGTTAAAATAAAATGTACTTGATCCTTTATCCAAGTTTTAAACGTATCTAAATCATACAGTTATTGTACTGTAGTTTAAAGGCATAATAACTCTTTGTATGAGACCTATATTTCACAATAAAAACCTTGTGAATAACTAATAGAAATATAATATATTCTGTTTTACCACAAAAACAGCAGTTATAGCTTTTATTCTGATATTTGAACTTGTCCTTAGACCACGCGACCTCCATTGATGTCTATACGTTGTTAAAATCTCTTAAGAGATTTTAACAAAAAACCAAACTTTTTAGAAAAAAACCAGGGACTAACTTTGAATGTAAAAATGGATTCATTAACCATTGGTAAGTATGGGAAAATTGTTGTTTACTCCAGGAAAATTCATTTTTTGGCCGAAACGAAGAGTTATTATTGCTTTAATTGTACGTATTAAAGTCCTCTGTCATATACTTACATACATATATTTGAATTAACCTAGTATATATATTTTGTTTGTTTTATTTTTATATTTTCTGATTTATTATTATTATTTATTTTTTGTTTTTGGCAAGTATATATTTTGTAACGGTACATGGGATAAGGTCGTACAACATAACATCGAAAGGTTTCTTCTTATCAAATAAACCATCATATTAAAATGGTTACTATTACATATTTTTCAGCAAATGACGTCAGTAATTGCAAAAAAAAACCTTCTTAAGTCCGTGCTTTGTTGCACGAGGAAACTGTCCTTCTGGTTCAACTTGCAGGTAGGCATAAAAAACATTCTAGGTAAACAAATAGATAAAATAAAAGACTATCCAGTCTCTGTACATTATCATTACCTGTAATTTACCCATCTCACAAACAGAAGACAAAAAAAATAGTCTGTTGAAATGTCTTTTCTGCAGTATCAAACCATAGCATGTGCGTGACTTAAGTCCTCATTAAGCAAATATACGCGGGGTTATTCGAGAGCAATTAGTTACAGTGACGTGTACCTCCTTACCATTTTTATAACCTTCTTATTAGTCTAATTTCAACTGAAATGCAAATGTTGTTATCTACATTTACACTTTAGGGCTGTTTTAGAAGAGATACATGTTAAGATTAATATATATCTGTTATCAGAAAATATAAACAACCCGACACAGAGAACACGTGTGACTTCTTTTACTGAAGTAGGGATTTAAGTATAAAGACATTATAGAATTTGTAAGAAGACAAAAATGTTTTGAAATACGATTTTTCATATTCAGTATCGTTATAGCAAAAAAAATCTTTGTGCACTTTCACATGAGAAGAGTTGCTTTGATTCAGAACTTGCAGACATATGCAATTGACAATAAATAAATAAATAAATAAATAAATAAATAAATAATGCATGTAAATGGGAATATATATTGTTTACATGTTCCCTGTGAGCTACAGGTATTCTATCAGCAGTAACATCTGAAATAAAATACTGATGATACACTGTTGTACAAAAACTCTGAGAAGTCTTGAACATAAATTCTGATACATGTACACTAGTAATCAAATTGTCTTCGCGACGGCCAAGTGAAGAGAATTGATCCAGATGTATTTACAAGTACTTGCAACATAAAAGTGTGCAATAATGACATATTTGGTAAATTAATGTAATAAAAACTATCAATTATTACTTAAACACAAATTAGCATTCCTTTAATACACGGACATTCAAGTGAAGGCGACTTCAACTTGTCATACATATATAATGCAGTTTAGTCCTTCCTATTCTTGCTGTCATACATGGTTGTCATATAATATCGTTTTCATGTCTTTCTTCAGAGATGGTTCTGGCTTTGGCGACAACAAGTGTTACTATGCTAATGGGCCAGTTGGAAACTTTAGTCGAGTATGGGGTCTCCCAGCCTTATCGAGATTAATGGGTTTATTAATTGCTTCAAAGAAATGCTTGAATTGAAAGACTAATTATATACATGTAAATATGACAGTCTGATCACAGAACGGAATGTTCAAGTAAGTCCTCACCAGAAACTCGATGTCAGTGTCATTGTACGGGACATTGAACTTTACACATTGCCTGTCGGTTGGTGCAAATAAACGTCAATGCAATTACTTAATCAATATCAAAAGACGATGTTTTAGTTTAAGGAGAGTTGGAGAGCAAAGTTACATCATATTCTGTTAAAACATTTTTAAGTCCTTCACACTGAAAAAAAATGTAAGGATTATGCAGATCAAACTGATCAGAAAAACAAAGTACCAAAGTACTGGCTTTATAGCCTTAACGTGAGATGTAAGCATAATGCATCTCTCTGGCCAGTAGGGTGCACTAGTAGTCTGTCACAAAAGGCTCACACTGTAATTTTATATGCTATTTTAGGAGCCCGTAATATCAGAGGGTGCAAGTGTATAATCCTCAAACATCAGCGTAATTTGCTGACAGCCGCAATTCTGTTCCAGCTAAGATAACAGTAACTGAATTGTCAGTTGGGGTTTAAAAGCAGTATGCCATATTTTCTAATGACTATAGTTTTTTGTATAGACAATTACATGCATGTGCATGTAGCCTACTAGGTGTAGCTTCTCTCTCTCTCTCTCTCTCTCTCTCAAAACGAGACGATCAGGAAGAGCACATCAACAGGAGAGATATCAATATCATGAAATACAAGCAAATTTGTTATAAGCGAAGTAAACGTTGGGGCATCTTATGATAAGCAATGCATTGAACTGTAATAACCAGAGCATGGTAAATACCATAATAACCAGAGTTTTGTCATTACTTCTCTAATTGTTTTCAAAACCCTTGGACTGGGTTCCCATACCTAGATCGATCTAACAGGATTTATCCATCTCCAAGGGGTTTCTCGCTAAAATGCTTTCAGTTTAAGCTTAAGTTCTGGATTCAGTAGGCGTAACTCAGCCGCTTAAGTTGATTGCAATCTAGCGAGAATCCCCTTGGGGATAGATCGATCCACAGTTATTACGATAGAGTCTGGGAATGGTCCCTTGGTCTTTGGTTTGACCGAAGTCAACTTTGTTGATTTAATAGAGAAAACGCTAGTTTTGGTTTCACTCACAGCCGAGCCTTGACGCAATGCAATAACTGTGCAATAAAAACGAGTTACCTGCTGACTAGTCTAGTGCACTCATTTCTAAACCGACAGAAAATTGCATAACGCTGTCCCATTATAGCTCTCATGCCGACTTAATGTTTATCCCTCAAAGAGATTTTAACATAGACGTAATGACAGACTTCCTCTTTGCAAAGAGATAGATCTCTGTCTTTTTTTTCTCTCTCTCTCTTTGGCGAACCGATTGAAGTAAACAATATCAAGCGAGAGGCCTCGGAGATGCTGACCTTTGGCGTGATGCGAAGACTGACTCGTGGGATATTATCACAAAGGTAAAAAAAGGAAATAACTAGCGTGAGGCTTATTTCTATCAATTAGTGATCATACAGCAGAATCTTATTTCGTTTGCAGGGCAAATGTAGTTACACAGATTCTATCGATTCTGAAAATGTTAAATTATTTTTCTCTGACAGATTAAGGATTTTACTATTGAGGATTTTGAGGGATGGGGAGGGGGGGGGAAGCGGCGAAGAAACTTTATTTTGTCTCGTTCATTTTGGTCTCATATGTCAGGTTTGGGAATGCCTAAAGATAGGACATTTTCACTTTTTTAATCCACCTATCCAGTATCAAATGGCAGAATTAATTTAATCAGAAACCTTTGTACATGTATCTCCCTATGAAACCGATTAAGTCAATAGCTACTGAAACAGCAAACATGTAAATGCCAGCTTTGTTGTACAAGTCGGTACTTTTTTCTTGATGAATTTAAAAACAAAAATAAATACCAATTTCAATTTGAATCTTGATCTTATTTAAATTTTAATATAAATATTAAAACAATAATTGTACACAAATAAGATCAGGCATTCCGACATTTAATTACTAAGCCAGATAAAACTGCAATGATTTTTCAGTCTTCGGGTAGGAATTTTAGTTTGCTCTCAACGCTCCGCCAACGAGGTAGAACAAATACATCCCTAGTGAAAAAGAAACCCCGACAGCACGTATAGATGCCTGGCACGGTTAGGTTCAGAAGTGTCATTAAGGATTGCCAGACGAGACCTGACCTTAACAGTGACTTCTACTCTCTGTAGTACTACATATAGCGAGATAAAATGACGTTAAGAGTTATCTAAATACGCTGTGGTTTGCTTTACGTGACTCGTAGCGGTGCTGCGGACCACCGTAAATACCATTGTGGCTGTTGCTACTTCGTTATACTCCCGTTTTTCTTAAAAAACGGGGATTTTTTTTTTTTTTTTTTTTTTTTTTTTTTTACAAATGGAAAGAAAGCGTGCATCTACTAGTATCGTCTTTTCTATCTGCTACCTTATTTTTCAGATTTCTCAAAAATATATTACTTCCGATTACTTTGTACAGGTGACATTCATCCCATATACATTATATGTACTATAACCCCAATTGTACTTATCATATGGGAGTCCGGACTTCCATTTCTGTTACAACGGTTAAACCGTACTGTTAATTTTGAAATATAGAATATTTTGTGTCATCCATTTATTGATGCAACTGATTTGCTTTGTTTTATTTTTACTGTATGTATCCAATATCTCGCATCATTTTACCATAAATTACGAAACGTTGGGATAACTCTGACGATCTCTAGCATCCACCATCTTTCTGTCAAAACTCTCTTTTTTTCTCTCTTCTTAATCAAGTATATAGACGTTACTTTCGATTAAACGCAACATAATTTTCACATATGATCTCCAATGAGAGTAATGGATTTCAATTCATCGCACAGCTATAAGTTGTGCTTTACAGTGACATTCCCCTATCAACAGCACTTTTCATATCATATATGATATCGTTAATGGTTAAGCTTTGTCTTTCTAAATATAGTAATCAAATGCGACGTCACGAATGCTCTCTATTGTAGAGTTGGTCGTGCAATTACATGTATCAAAGAAATAATGCATGATCCTGGAATCTTCCCAGGCAATTGTTCTTTGATATAGTGTTTCATTTTAATGCACGAATAAACGTCGTCTTTTTCAATTACAGGGGAATTAAAGATGGTGAGCGACTAGTACTTCATTAGGCGCGGTTAATTTGTTTTGAAATTCGATATGTTAGCGAGCCTGATACCGTCAAAGTGTATCCGCCATGAATCCCATTACAATACACTTGCTCTCCAAGTTACATCTTTCTGTTATTAAATTCATTTCTTGTGGTTTTGATGTAGGGTTTATGATCTGAGATGATTGTATCGGCATCGATGGTATTTCGGCCATATGCATAACCAGTGGATAAATGTATTGGTCTAACATAGAGGTCGATTAAAGGTTAAAAGATTGATCGTTACATTTACGTGTAAGATTTCCTTGGTTGGATACAATTATCTGTTATGCGTCTGGAGAGAGGATCTATATGCAATTTAAAGCCATTGTGGCAGGAATGGTAGTCCTCTAGGAACCGTAGTCCGCTTCCAATTTCATTGTACAGGTGACATTCGTCCCATATACTAACCCCAATTAACCGACTAACCCTAACCTGTACTTATCATAAGGGACCCCGGACTTCAATTTCTAGGACTACCATACCGTTTTGGTCGCATTTTCCTAGATTTCTGCACGTACAACAAATAAAAAAAAACTGTGCTGCTTATTACTCTCAAATTTACACCTATTATTTATATGACTTAAATAGCGCTCGAGTTAGAAAAAGCAACCTGATTGGATATTTTTTAATTGAAGGCAGGAAATATACATGTATGTTTGTGAAATAAATTATTTTTCACAAATTGGCATTGTCCAGGTGTGGCTTTGAATTTTCACGTTCCAAAAACCCTGTGTTAGTTGCATTTTCCGTATATGTTCACGACTAGGGGGCGCCTGTGGGGTGGAGTATATAAATATACTGTAATTGAACATCAGTGGTAATTACGCTGGTGGGCATTATCTAATATTGCATCAAAATTGACCAAAAAAAAACATTTTGTACGCTGCCATGGTGAACACAATAAAAGACAAACCCAGTTTTTTATTCTCAAACTTCCAGGAATGAGAACCCTCCCTTCGTTTGTGCCTCAGTAAAGCTGCAGTCTGATGCAACGCTTCATAATCAGGACGATTCAATTTCTCAGCAACAGGGCAATTTGATTTATGCCCCGTGGGTAATAGGTAGCATGTGCGGTGGAGTGGCAATCCGAAGAACTGTCAATTCAGTATCTGTGATTTTAGGGACCTGGGGAAAAACCGATGTATCGGTAAGACAACATTAAGTGACATTAATTGTAAAATAGTGTGTAGACTGTTTAAAGAAGACAGTTATTTGAAAGTCTCCGTTTTAACCGGAAATCAGTCGCCTTACTAAACGAGAACGCTCTTTATAAAGTGGTAAAAATGGTACGGCGCCTACACGAAAATCTTTTCAATATAAAGCAATTTTGTTGAAATGATTTAATTTAAAGCGTTGAGTTTTAGATTCTTCATTTTTTCTGAATTAACTGGGATCTCTTTTCCTGGCATTTTCTATTAAAAAATTCCTTGCAGAAAACTAAGCTTGTACAAAGAGAAACTAGTTTTCCGTTTTTTCCTCAATTGATGACATATCAATTCATCCATCAACAATTTATTCGTAGTTTGCCTTTCATTTACATCTGGGCTTAAAAAAAGGATTGAAATCAAAAATCCCATAACAAGTCTTTCTTCCATCAATTAAAAAAAACTATATTTTTATTTCATAGATATACATAAGGTATACTGGTAAGGAGAATTTTATATAAATCGTCCATTATATCGTCTTTCTTGGATTACCAGTACATTAGTGGAAGCAAAAGAGGAACCATGTTGAAGAGATTGAAACAGATAACTTCATTACAATCACCATCAGCACTTTTCAGTGAGAGGACATTAGCACCAATAGTTACTTGAAAGGCCCTCTAAATTATCGGCACTTTTAGAGTAAAGCAGTAAAATGTGGGAAAATGGTGTATTTTGTCCCAACGCGTCAATTGAATGGTTCTTTAAAATTCATTTTCCTAGAAAACCGGAAAACGATGAGAAGTATGGCCAGACCTGTTTTGATTGATGGTACTGATCTCATGAAATCTGAATGAACTGAAATAATGGCTGCATATTGTCCACTGATTTTCCAGTTGAAAATATACAGTATATAAAAGTCTTGCCGTATTCAGCACATTCTATGCACATTTGCCATCATTCTACCGTCATTGTTTCCTTTGGTATTTTAGTGTTCTTTAACTATACCGACTATTACACATGGTTTCCCCCGCCATGTCCGCCTTGATAACCCAATCCATTTTTATCCGGTTCCTCTCTGATGATCTCCTATTCTGTTTGTATCTGCGGTTCCATAGGGGTGACCACACATAGACCCCATTCCCATACCTAGATCGTTCCAGCAGGATCGACCCATCTCTGAGGGGTTTCTTGCTAAACTACATTCAGCTTAAGGGGCTCCGATGTCTGGCGCGTCTACTGAAGCTGTTAGGCGGTGTAAGTAACTTTCGTTATGCAGTTTCAGTAGGCGTGCCATACACCTAAGCCGCTTAAGTTTAAAGCAATTTAGCGAGAATCCCCTGGGAGATGGGCCTGTCCTGCCAGGGAATTATATAATTATCTGGTCCTGCTTAATCGATCTTAGTATGGGTTAAAGTCAGAGACGTGGAATTTTACGTATTTTCTTGAATTGTGATTCAAGTACGTCAAGGTACTCCATTCTACGTAATATGATGACATGTGTAGTGACTTTTAGTTCCACCACGCAGTCATGTATAACCTACGTATAATGATTAGTTTTCAGCTTAGGAACTTAAAAATTGTTAAGTATGAAGGTACATAGCTGGCTCATTGACCTAGTATAGTTTATATTTAAAAAGCTGAATTTACATGTAAGAAGTCAATTACAGTTCCCATAAAAAAATTTCAAATAGGAGCCCCAAAAGATTCTGTTGACCCATGTGGAAGCCTCTATAAGAATACTACATGGTTCCTATGTAGACTATACATGGTGTCGGGAACATTTAAAATAGACAAGTTTGAACCAAGATGTAAAAATCTATCAGTCGCCCTGGTAAAGGGTAGGATTCCTATAGGATTTGGGTCAATTTCCAATAGGACGTCCTGTAAGACCCTGTAGGAAGTTTCCGTAGCATGTAAAGAGGAAACAATAAATTATGTGCCTGGTCAATCATGTATTTTTGGACTTTCTTTGAGACAGCGAATCACTAGAGAATAAAGTTCAGAACATAGAATATGTGTTGTATGTTGTACAAATGTCTATTTGCCAGTCCTAGTGCATTTACATACATGTACGTATATTTATATTTTGGGCAGTCTGCCAATTCTATTTCAGAATCCCAAAAAATTGCTTTTGGTGTAACCGCTTTCTGAGCTAAGTTAAGCAGAACTGTATTAGCAACCGACAAATGTGAAAATATAATCTTATCAAATTATATCTTCATGCCATTAGGTTTCTTTCTTTCTTTTAAATTACATGTTTGGCAACAGTATCATATTCGAAGAAGAAAAGCATGTACGTATGTAACGACAGACATAAAATATCGCAATCTTCTCAGATCACCGAAAGGTAAAAAAAGCCAGCAATAAGTCGCAAACATGATCAAAACACAGAATATCATCCAGGTTAGCCAAAAGTCTCCCAATTAAGCTTTAAATTAAGTGAGATTTGTGAAGGGTTTGGGGGAGAGTAGGGTCGAGATATTGGCAGACAAGCGAGGGGAGTGCGGCAACGCATGAAAGCTGATAAGATTTTTCTTTGGGAATTTTTCTGGTTGATTTTTTTTTTTTTGATAAGTCTAATTACAGGCTATGACACAACGGCATGCGCATTTATCATGTTTTACTTGTCACTTTTATATTACTCTCTAAGACCAAATAAGCTCATCGCTGATATTGACCCCGCCAAACACTGACGGACGCACGCTTTCAGGTATCGTGTGACGTCACACAGCCCCAACGGCTCATTTTAGGCTATTAGGTTGATTAATAGAGAAAGATGGTGTAACCACGAACCTCTGAAATTAAGCTATTTTTAAAGTTTTTTTAAAGATGTTAAACATTGCTCTTGCAACGATTACAGGCTGCCAGAGCGGGTTAACAAGTAAGGACAGTGATCACAGAGCCTAAGACTGCGTTCCCATAGATTTAGACCGATCCATCTAGATCGACCTAACTCCCTGGGGGTTCACGCTAAATTGCTGTCAGCCGAGCGCGCAGTAGTTAATTAGCCCCTTACAGCTTTTAGTAGGCGGGACAGACGCTTAAGCCTTCTAAGCTGACAGTAATCTAGTGAGAGTCCCCACAGGGATAGATCGATCTAAAATCTATGGAAATGGGGTCTAAGAGACATTTAGGGAGGGGGGCTTCAATTTACGCAAGCAGATTCTGTGGACCGCCTTTTGTTCTCATCTAGACGGCGGTTAGATATAGATAATAAGATACTTCTGGCAGTTTTGATTTACCTTCTGAAGTTAGTATGGGTATATGGTTATCAATAAGATTTCGTTTGATTAAATCTGAAATGCCGTTGAGAGAAATAGCAATCTCCGCAGCAAAGCAGTGGTATTTACGGAGTAGCATCCCAGTTGTAGAGACAGCTGTGATATTGTCAGAAACAAACAGCGCAGAGTTAATGGATAGAAAGGACAAGACTCGTTTGTTTTTACAAAGGCAATTAAATTACCTGCAATTTCCTCCTAATCAATTCAACCGTACAAGTCATAGAATTAACATTTTTTATGACATGCGAAAACAAATGAATGTCTTTTCTGGCAGTAGTGGAAATACTTTTTTACTCTCACTTTTTCCGAGAATTAAATCTTAATTTAAGCATGTAAGCGAGATTTATAGTTGATAGTTTGCCGACCAGGCATAAAAAGGTTCTTTTGGTGAAAAACCGGACAATTTCTGTCATAGTGGCATAGAAATAAATTTGATTCAAAGCCGCCCTTTCACCGACCGAAAGATCAGTTAGTTCGAGCCCCCCCTCCCCTCCCCCTTCTCCCCCTCCCATCTTCCCACAAAAATCGGTGAATACACTATACCGGTGTAACAGGATTTTAAGTCCTAGGAATGGAAGTCCGGTGTAACATGAAAATCTGACTCCCTCAGTCGAAATTTCATAATGAAAATCTGACTTCCCCCATGAAATTTTTACTCCCCCACAAAACTTTATAAATCTTATTTTATTTGAGTATACAACTTTTAATCTTGTAGTATGCATGATGGAGGATACTTGGGGGGGGGGGTCACATTTTCATTATGAAAATTTGACTGGGGAGTCACATTTTAGTGGTACACCGGGCTCCCATTGATTAGTACAGGTTAGGGTTAGTCGGACTATTGGGGTTAGTATATGGGACGAATGTCTCCTGTACAAAGTAATGGGGAACGGACTACGGTTCGCTAGCCGACTACCATTCCTGTCACATGTACACCGATATATGCTGAACAACTGGTAACTTACACATTGAATAATGGTGATAAAACCTACAGTATGCTAATACCCTAGAGGTAAACCTCTCATGTGCTGAATGTTTCACAGTGAATTTTTTGCCAATAGAAAATACTAGACCTTACATTATAAGCTAAGATTGCTTATGTATCAAAGGTAGACTCATATATGTAAGTCATACTAAATAGCTTCCCTTATACTAATTAACGGTTATACGCCACTGTATTTATTTTCTGGTTGATTTTTTTTTTTTTGATAAGTCTAATTACAGGCTATGACACAACGGCATGCGCATTTATCATGTTTTACTTGTCACTTTTATATTACTCTCTAAGACCAAATAAGCTCATCGCTGATATTGACCCCGCCAAACACTGACTGACGCACGCTTTCAGGTATCGTGTGACGTCACACAGCCCCAACGGCTCATTTTAGGCTATTAGGTTGATTAATAGAGAAAGATGGTGTAACCACGAACCTCTGAAATTAAGCTATTTTTAAAGTTTTTTTAAAGATGTTAAACATTGCTCTTGCAACGATTACAGGCTGCCAGAGCGGGTTAACAAGTAAGGACAGTGATCACAGAGCCTAAGACTGCGTTCCCATAGATTTAGACCGATCCATCTAGATCGACCTAACTCCCTGGGGGTTCACGCTAAATTGCTGTCAGCCGAGCGCGCAGTAGTTAATTAGCCCCTTACAGCTTTTAGTAGGCGGGACAGACGCTTAAGCCTTCTAAGCTGACAGTAATCTAGTGAGAGTCCCCACAGGGATAGATCGATCTAAAATCTATGGAAATGGGGTCTAAGAGACATTTAGGGAGGGGGGCTTCAATTTACGCAAGCAGATTCTGTGGACCGCCTTTTGTTCTCATCTAGACGGCGGTTAGATATAGATAATAAGATACTTCTGGCAGTTTTGATTTACCTTCTGAAGTTAGTATGGGTATATGGTTATCAATAAGATTTCGTTTGATTAAATCTGAAATGCCGTTGAGAGAAATAGCAATCTCCGCAGCAAAGCAGTGGTATTTACGGAGTAGCATCCCAGTTGTAGAGACAGCTGTGATATTGTCAGAAACAAACAGCGCAGAGTTAATGGATAGAAAGGACAAGACTCGTTTGTTTTTACAAAGGCAATTAAATTACCTGCAATTTCCTCCTAATCAATTCAACCGTACAAGTCATAGAATTAACATTTTTTATGACATGCGAAAACAAATGAATGTCTTTTCTGGCAGTAGTGGAAATACTTTTTTACTCTCACTTTTTCCGAGAATTAAATCTTAATTTAAGCATGTAAGCGAGATTTATAGTTGATAGTTTGCCGACCAGGCATAAAAAGGTTCTTTTGGTGAAAAACCGGACAATTTCTGTCATAGTGGCATAGAAATAAATTTGATTCAAAGCCGCCCTTTCACCGACCGAAAGATCAGTTAGTTCGAGCCCCCCCTCCCCTCCCCCTTCTCCCCCTCCCATCTTCCCACAAAAATCGTGTAATATGCTCACATTGAATTCTGCACCCTTTGGTCATTACGATGGATACAACCAGTGTGCTCTTGAATGTTTTGAGAAATTCAAAATGGCCGTCATATACCACAGATATATGCTTACTTTGAGAATATGAACCCACATTCCTTGACGATGTCACTCAAGCAATGCGCAAATTATGTGAGGGGAGACCTGGGCTATTTGGACCCCGGGGTAAGTTGGCCCCTCGTCAATTTATGAAAGAATACCTTAGATGTACAAAAATTAATCCCATGATTTTGTGACCTGACCGAATCCCAAATGTCGGCGTCTGTCTTTAAATCGTTTGGAGTGGCGAATCCAAATGGACCCTTTTTTACATCTGAAAGTAACTTTGTTGATAAGATCTTAAATCTATTTCTATAGCCTTGCAATACGTGGAGTATATTAAAGGATGCGTACATGTACTAGGCATCGAACTGAAGCTTGGTGTTCAACTTTTCGCAAAACTGTGTAAAGGTCGTTCATTCTACTACCAGAAATGCATACAATTCTTTATAATTAAAATTTGCTCAAGTGGTCAGTTGGGCCCCATGGCTCATGGCATGTTGGACCTCGTTTGGTTCATAGATATTTTGGCTCTGGTTATGTTTCTTCAGCAAAAATTAAAATTAAAGGAAACGTATAGAAATACCAATATTCTAAACAAATATTAGTTAAATATAATAAAAATGCGTAAAATATATGTCACGTGGCAAGTTAGTCCACCTGAAATCTTGCTTTATTTATTTATTTATCAAAATTTTTATGTCAAATCGTGAACCAAGTGACATAACTCCTCCAAAGGAATGACATTGCATTTGTAGATCAGTCCTTGGCTCACATTGGAAAAACGGTTTTGCTGTCCTAACTTATTCTCAGTTGGCTCTACAAGTCCAAAATTGTCTTAATTCGCCAACTTACCCCGTTTCCCCATTTTGTATGAAGAGTTGGAACCATATCTTTGTTGTTTTAATAAAATGTTGGCGATCGCGAGGAAACAAGGTCTCGACTAACCTTTTGGTGCTCATTAAACTCTACGAAAAAACAGAGAAACGAATAACACAAAGGAAGCAAAGGAAACAGAATGACAAAAAAAGAACCACGAGCCAGTGAGTGAAAACGAAATGCCATCGGTGGAAAATGCTTTGTGGTTTATTTTTTCTTCTAACCACCCAGATAATGAGACGTCATCGTACCTTAAGATGGCGGTAATGAGGAGAGAAAAGACGCGCGTCCTAGTAATAGAAACCTCTTGCGGTAACAAGTAGGCATCCTTTGAGATTGGGTAATTAACTAGATAAGAAGAAAAGGATCGAAATATTGGTTTTGGATACGACGTACGTGTTTAGATCTGTAACATAAACTAGAGCAGTATCGTAAGACGGGTAATCCTATTTTGTCGATGAAAGGAGCGGTGAAAATTGATCACAAATGTATATTTCGCGATCGCTGGTTAGAGTTCTATAAACGGGTTAGGGAACATATCTGAGTGCAAAAAAACCAAATTGCATTAGATACATTTCTTTTGAAACGGAAAAATATATTTCAGTTGATGAAAGATAGAGCAGTGATGAAATGTTTTTAAGTAAATTGCAATCAGACGCCCCAGTTTGTAACTGCAATCCTCACTGCCAAAATGTAATGAAACATAGGCATATGTTTTTTATCCTCTCAGTTTTATTAATGTTATGTATTTCTTTATTGTCGAAGGGAATAGTTGCCGATGCTTCCTGTAGTTGCGGCGAATGTGATCATTGCTTAAGAAACACCTTCCGAGTGTCGCCATTACATCGTGTCGTTAATATGTTGTAGCAGAGGTAAATGGACACGTTTTGATGCCATTACTCTGCTTTACCGGATTTCCCTGGAGTGTGTTTTACTCTAGAAGCTGTATGTTTACATAGCACGAGAGTGCGAGATACATAGAGGGGAAATCAATGGGAGTTGAATTACTTTATCCAAGGATGTAGACACAGCCGTGCTTAATAGGAAGATGTTGTTTTATCTTTGATTTGCTACCTCTCTGTCTGTTTTTCTGTCTGTCTGTTTGTTTGTTTGTCTGTCTACCTGTCTGTCTGTCTGTCTGTCTGTGTCTTTGTATGTCTGTCTGTCTGTCTTTGTCTGTCTGCCTGTCTTTGTCTGTTTGTCTGTCTGTCATTGTCTGTCTGTCTGTGTGCCTGTCTGTGTGTCTCTCTGTCTGTCTGTGTCTTTGTATGTCTGTATACCTGTCTGTCTGTCTGTCTGTCTGCCTTTGTCTGTCTACCTGTCTGTCTGTCTGTCTGCCTGTCTTTGTCTGTCTACCTGTCTGTCTGCCTGTCTTTGTCTGTCAACCTGTCTGTCTGTCTGTCTGTCTGCCTGTCTTTGTCTGTCTACCTGTCTGTCTGTCTGTCTGTCTGTCTGCCTGTCTTTTGCTGTCTACCTGTCTGTCTGTCTGCCTGTCTTTGTCTGTCTGTCTGTTGTTGTGGTACAATTCTTAGGACTGACTGACACTGCTTCTCAATCTTTATTTATTTATTTATTTATTTATTTATTTATTTATTTATTTATTTATTTATTTATTTATTTATTTCTGTTTGCCTATTGGTTACGAAAGTTTTAAAAATAAAAACCTTTTTCGATAACAATTGAAAGTTTTAAATACTAAGAAAAATAAGACTACACTAAAGGGATATTAGGAAATGTCCATTTAATTTACTGACACATTTTGTCCTCGACCTCAAGTATATTTTTCAAAATACCTCTTAAGAAAGGTTTTTACAAATTACTTTCTTTGAGAATGCAGATTTGCGGTGTTTCGTCTGAAACATTTCAGTGTGACTTGCCACCGTTTTCTTTTGTCAATAATGGATACAATAAAAATTGAAGATTTAATAAATGGCTGAATTATTAAAAAAAAAACAAGCAACTGAAAATAATGACTTTAATTCAAAAAACGTAACGAAGGTTTTTCATTTTCCCACGACACATTGAGAGTCACGCTCTCAAGGCCCATAAAACAATGTTTTATACTCTAAATGTCAAGCCACAAGCTATTTATTGATTGTTTGAAATAAACATTCATGACATTTTATTAGTCGTTAAACACCATGCTCGCTTCCGGACAAGTTGTAGATTTTCTACTTAAGTAAAAAAGAAGTAAATCAATTGGAGAATGTGAGATGGATTTGCGAGCGACAGTAACGAGGTTTTTTTTTTCAGTGATTTGATTTGCTTGACTGATGTAAATTAATTTTCAGTTGGACAAACAATCTTTCTGCTAGCTTACTTTTAATCAAATTAAAAAAATGTTAAATGGACTTATAAATTGAGAAAGAGTGAAGGCGCATGAGATGTTTTTTAACGTAACCTTGTGTTAAGTACCGTGGTCGTTGTCAGAACCAGTCGGTTTTTAATTAACTGCTTACAAAGCTTGTTTTTCATTGTCAACATGATCAAAGAGAACGACTGCTGACACTGGAGATAAAAGAATTAGATCAAAGAGAGAAAGTAGCATATGTATCTAAAATAATAATAATTTAACTTTAAATAATTAAGCACAGAAATGTTTTTACATTTAAAGGATTTTTATCTACTACGTATTATATAAAGGATAATGGTAATGATATTGAATAAATGAAAAAATAAACATAGCGTAATACTATGTGACTCCGCTTTTTTTATTTGAAGACATGTGATAAGTAATATTGTAAGTTGTCCCTGGGATATCACTGGGATATAGTGCGTGACAGACTGATGATTATGACTGTAGAATGTAGGATGGGTTTATCTGAACGCTTCGACTGGGTTCCCATGCCTAGATCGACCTTACAAGATCGGTCCATCTCCGCGGGGTTTCTCGCTAAATTGCTTTCAACTGAACCAGCTTAAATGTCTGTCACGCCTACTGAATCAGCTAGGGGTAAAGATAATTACCCCTTAACAGTTTTACTAGGCGTGACAGACATTTAAACCGGTTAAGTTGATAGCAATTTAGTGAGACTCCCCAGGGAGATTGATCGATCCAAATGTCTGTGGGAATGGTCCTTTTAACCACGGAACGATCACGTTCGCGTTACCAGCCGAACCCTTATAAACCGCAAGCATTGCAGCACTTGTAGCGTAATGTTAGACAAGAGATGGATAATGCGCTGCATATTATCCAGAATCAAGTAAGACGCTGTCGACGAAAGATATACGTCCAAGGTCGGTATCAATAGGAATCAGGATTTCACGTTTAACGCATGGTAAGATGGCAGGACTTTTCTCACTCTCTCTCTCTCTCTCACACACACACACACACACACACACACACACACACACATTCAGTACACGTCGCTCTCTCGCTCTCCCCTTCTCTCTTTTCCTATCTTATCTCTCTTATTTCTCTCTTCCCCCACCCTTGCTCTCTCTCTCTCTCTCTCTCTCTCTCTCTCTCTCTCTCTCTCTGTGTGTGTGTGTGTGTGTGTGTGTGTGTGTGTGTGTGTTTCTACGGAGAAACCAATCACATAAAGATTGACAGTAACAATATTGCGTAAACAGGTTCATTATCAAACAAAGAAAGGCGTCAGGGTTACTCAACATGATATCGATAAACTACCCTCGTAAAACGGTGCGATTAATTTCAAAAGCAGAATTAAGAACTAAAGCCTTGTATCGCGTTGGCAGTAGAATCAAAACTCTTCAGTCGAGTCGAGGCGACATTTGTTAAAGATGGAGACGTGTCTGTAACTAGGGAAACAAATATTCTTTTCTCTTTATCTGATTCTTAAATATACCTTTATATAGTTAAATGTAGCTAACTATTGAGGATATATAAACAATTACTGTAAAATTAAATAATTGGTGATTTTCCTTGCCTAACATTAATTGTAGAACGCTTGTGATGGTGGTTTATTTCATACAATTTTGTAACTGGACTATAGTGAAGGAATTATCATACCTTATTGTCCTTTATTAATCAACACAATCTACACTATACCGGTGTAACAGGATTTTAAGTCCTAGGAATGGAAGTCCGGTGTAACATGAAAATCTGACTCCCTCAGTCGAAATTTCATAATGAAAATCTGACTTCCCCCATGAAATTTTTACTCCCCCACAAAACTTTATAAATCTTATTTTATTTGAGTATACAACTTTTAATCTTGTAGTATGCATGATGGAGGATACTTGGGGGGGGGGGTCACATTTTCATTATGAAAATTTGACTGGGGAGTCACATTTTAGTGGTACACCGGGCTCCCATTGATTAGTACAGGTTAGGGTTAGTCGGACTATTGGGGTTAGTATATGGGACGAATGTCTCCTGTACAAAGTAATGGGGAACGGACTACGGTTCGCTAGCCGACTACCATTCCTGTCACATGTACACCGATATATGCTGAACAACTGGTAACTTACACATTGAATAATGGTGATAAAACCTACAGTATGCTAATACCCTAGAGGTAAACCTCTCATGTGCTGAATGTTTCACAGTGAATTTTTTGCCAATAGAAAATACTAGACCTTACATTATAAGCTAAGATTGCTTATGTATCAAAGGTAGACTCATATATGTAAGTCATACTAAATAGCTTCCCTTATACTAATTAACGGTTATACGCCACTGTATTTATTTTCATAGCGGTATATTTTTCATTTGATTTACCTGTTGCAAACGTTAAAAAGATAAGCCTCTGCATATATATATATATATATATATATATATATATATATACTGACAGTATCAAACCATGTAAGATAATAATCTTCTTTGAAAAGAGAACACAAATTCTTGATCCCGTGGAATCAAATAGACCTATGTTAAAAATATGAACTGAATATTGATACAAGCCTATGTTAAATGTATTTACAGTATATCGCAAAATCGCACCCGCATCAAGAAGATCAAATAACGTGGGAAATACATAAAGAACTATAGGGGCTCTGGTACCTGTAGGTAATGTGAATTTATCTAGATGAAATTGCTGTACATCAAACATTTCACAAGTTCTATTCAAGTATAACGGTAAGGAGGGTTGTACCAAAAAAGTTTATCTGCATTTGTGTCGAACCTTGCAGACGATCTATATATGCAGGCGATATCTCTGTATGCACCACCTGCTGAACGAGGCCATTTGATAAAACAGTCGGTATAGGAATCTGAGTACTCTGAGCAAAGATGGCGCTATTTGGCCATTTTGATGTACGTCTCTAGACCTCAAAGTCAGAAATATCGGTACAGAAGGAACAGGGCCTTCCCAAACCGAAAAAAAAGACTGAGCTGAAGTAGGGACTATATCCGTTGGGGTGATATAAGCGTAAGTATGAGCACAGTCAATTGCAAGGAATGGAGAAAGGTGTAAAATTATTTTTCTGTCGGGGATGTCATCATATTATCGATTTAAAGACTAGTTGCATACAGTTCAGGCTCGTTTATTTTTCCTCTGTTGAGGAGGATAGAATTTCCTCTTCATCTAAATTTTATGATCATGATACCCTGCAGTTTGCCTTCCGCTAAAAGTACGTAAAGAGCCATTTGCAATTACCATTTGGGGATATCTGTCGGACAGACAGATAGACGGACAGGCGACAGACACAAGGGTGACAGGCTTCCTTGAATTTTCTTTATCCGCCTGGAAGGGAATTTGGCAGCGTGTTGAGCTTGATAAAATACTTAAGCGCTAAGCCTCATTGGATATGTACTGGCACATATATTTGAGGTTTCACATTTTCTGTACAAATCACATCATAGAATTGACACCTCTGTTCAAAAGTGAAAATGCTGAATGAACAAAAACTGAAAATGCAATAACACTTTACTCCCCTTATGTTAGAAGAAAGTGGTCCTTTAACCGAGCATACATAGGCAGCATTCAGAACAGTGGACTAACTAGTCCGATGATCAAATATGGCCGACCCACTTGAATACTTTCCCAAGGGATATCAATTCAGTATATATCTATTGGCGGATTAGACGGCAAGCTTTTTAGTAGGTCGCCATATTTAGTGAAGCAAGAGTAACACATGTGAGGAAGCCATTTTGTCTAATGTTGAATCCTTACCAACCTTCAACGATGGATCTAACTAAAACTTAAAAACTCGTGTATTTCGTGTTGTCTTTCACCCATATACCGGGCATGTTATGTAACATGGCACGGGGAATTTCTTAACGCCTTTGTTTTTAATATTGTGCTATGTTACCTTCTAACAAGGCCGCATATTTAATATTATTTGCACCTTTTATCTGACACGGTTCTTTTAAAAAACATTTTGACAACTTTTTGACAATAATATGCTTAGACTTAAAATGGCTTGATAAGGCGCCTGCATAATGACCCTTACTAAGGGACCCTGTAAAGGGTCGTGTCCTTTCTTTGAGCCCTTCTTTCTTTTTTCTTATCGATGAACCAATGAGATAATTAATGAAGACAAATAGCTCAGGAGAGGAATTATTCAAGTTTTAACGTGTAATCATCTGGCACAGCCTTCCTGATGGTCATATGTTCTTGAACATGGCAGAGCCCAGACCAGACTAGCTCACAAAGGACCCAAATGGACTTAAAACATCTTTTTTCGTGAATAGTGAAATCGCTTCTCAAGAACCCTAGATTCCTGCACATTTATCTGACGTGCATCCTTTTACAGAATTGATGGCATTCCTGTCATTTGTAGGCGTTTTCTATGATGAAATTACTGCTATTAATCAAATAAAAAACTCTTTCTGAATACGGTTCATTACAGAACTATGTTTTTATGAAATCTTTATCCGCCTGGAAGGGAATTTGGCAGCGTGTTGAGATTGATAAAATACTTAAGCGCTAAGCCTCATTGGATATGTACTGGCACATATATTTGAGGTTTCACATTTTCTGTACAAATCACATCATAGAATTGACACCTCTGTTCAAAAGTGAAAATGCTGAATGAACAAAAACTGAAAATGCAATAACACTTTACTCCCCTTATGTTAGAAGAAAGTGGTCCTTTAACCGAGCATTCATAGGCAGCATTCAGAACAGTGGACTAACTAGTCCGATGATCAAATATGGCCGACCCACTTGAATACTTCCCCATGGGATATCTATTCAGTATGTATCTATTGGCGGATTAGACGGTAAGCTTTTTAGTAGGTCGCCATATTTGATCCTCGGACTATTTACTCCACTGTTTGAATGCCGCCATACTGTAACTATGTTTGGAACTGGTCGGCACAAACAAGAACATAATCAAGGAATAGTAGAAACATTGGCGAATCGTACTCTGGTAAAATATTCGCAGTAGCTTTGCAGCGTAATGTGCATAGTATACAACCATAAATTTATAGGAACGCCTGTTTTGAAATTTCTGTAAACGTACTTAAAAATGCAGGTCAGATTGTTCTCCTGAGCATAGTGAACGCTAAGCAAACACTGGGGATTGGCCAAAAACCCAGCCATAAAGCTGCGCCAGGTGTTCAACTGAGTGGAACTTATCCCCTAAAGTATAGCGAACGGGAATGGGAATTATTGGTGGCTCAAATGGCCAATATTCAGTTCAACCATGCCATCATTACGTTAGTCGAAAACAGTAATTTTTTGAGCGAGCGCAGTTAAGTTAATGTAGACAAATGACTTAAAACATACGTGCAGCTTATGCTTGGTTTAACTTCCATGTCGCGGACCGGAGATCAGTTACCGTAGCTGATGGGCTATTTGAAATGGATATCGGGTGATTGATTTTGAAAATAATAACATCAGGTTGTACACTAAATAGGTGAATTGGTAGGTACTTTCTGAACAAGCATTTCAAAGTAAGACACGTTAACAGTTTCATGTTCTTAATTCTGTTGACAAGACAATAACTATGCCCTCTGTTTTAGGTAGATCCGTTCAAAGCATTTTCTGATACGCTGGAGCTTAAACAAGATGTTTAATTAACAAAGAATTTCTTTCACATCAGAATAAGTGACTAGTAAAATTCCAATAATGTAGATATTGCTTCCAATTCGGAGTCTGCTCTTATGAAAAACACCCAAGACTGTATCTATAGCCTGTTTCAAAAAAAAAAAAAAAAAAAAAAAAAACTTCTATCCCCAATGTGATCTTATCTTATAGGTAAAACTTTGTCAACCCGCATAGTGGCGTTAACTGACATTCTATCTGCTTCGCAGGCATTGATGATCCTTAACTAAGAGAAAATTAAGGACAAGTGCGCAATAGCAATTAACGAGTTTCTGTTTTGCGTGGTGAAAACTGATGCTTATATCAAATTAGAGATCTTATAGTCCATGCCATTGAAATAAGCTATAATAATACCGGGATTACGTCAAGACTGCCTAAACTAACCACGTAAGTTACTGGCCCGGGTGATTCTATCATTTTGTCAAACGCAAGGCTAATTGAAATTGACTGATAGAATGAAAAATAGATTATTTAATGCAAAACTAATCCCACCATAAGAGCCCACACTGACAAATGGACATGGCAAGTGAAATGGAAATACAGAGATTACGTATTATTGCATCGAGCATTTGGACAAAACCTAATTGAAAGAGAGACTGCGTCTCCAGTTAATAGACGAATTCTAAGAAAAGTCATTCTAATGGCTCATTTAAAGTGCCTCATTTAGAATAAAGAGGAATATATAATAGCAAATAATGAGCCATCAGTGTGACTTATTTAAGCTCGTTACGGTTTGCGGTTGGACATATTAGGGTTTCTGAGATCTGTGCGGCAAACCGCAAAAGCGAACCTTGATGCACCGATACACTCCCATCTTCTTTAATTTGTGTCCTGTGAAGTAAACACGATACATAGATATCTTACAGTACATGCATTCAACTGAGGTAACTTATTTGGTGTTCATAATTCCTGAAATTTTGCGAAATCTCATGACGTTTACAATGCTACAGTAACTCAACAGAGATCACCAGAATTTAAAACTAAAGCAAAACATGTCATTACGTACTATCTACAGGTTGGGCGGTGGGAATCTGGGTGATTGAGGGAAAAGAAATAGGCAAGAGATATTTGCGAATATTTGTAAAAAAAAAACTCTCTCAGTGTCATAACGTAAATGTAAAACTGCATGTTCGTTTATTCTAGTGAACGTTACACACATTACGGATATTACCCAAGTGAACCATAACGAGGCTGACGGCAGTGTGAGACTTTATACGAGACAACTGGTAAAAAAGTGCGAGATCTTTTAAGCGATAAGTACGAATTCGTCAGTTAGCTCCGGAAGAGAGCTAAGCAAAAGCGTAAAATGAGAAAAAAACATGAATTCGTAATGTTGTGGAATAGTCTGTAATTCGACAAAACTTTTAAAGATAAGGCGATCAGAGAAACATTCGTGTATAGATTTGACAGCCTTTAATTGTTGTGCCATCTCAATCCCTAATCCGCCAATGGTTCTAACCTTACATTCCTCTAAAACCCGATAGATTCTACGCTAAGACGCGAGACGTCGTTCTATTTTGGATAATGCCCATTACTTACGTTAATAAAACATTGCTTTTCAAACTCGCCATCTAGCTGCATAACACTCACGCCATATGCATGCTTCCGTCAGGACGTAAATGTTTTTATCATAAAATCAATTTCTAGGAAATCGTTTTTTATTCATAAAGTAACGTTTGCTTTTTCATATGTTAAGGAGATAAGACAGATGACGTACTTGTCGCTGCAACATTAAAGAAACGCGCATTGGGGTTTGCTTCCTTTCAACAAGGGGTTTCAAACGTTGATCGAGCAGAAGCAAGTTAAGGTAAACACGTGTTTCTTTCAGATAAGCGGTTAAGATCGCATGGTGTATTGAGTGATTGCTATAGACTTGCCTGCATTTTCTGCGTGTGCCATTGGCATAATTTCTTTAAAGAAACGGCAACATAACCGGAGAATGGCGTTTTGACCTGGACAGAGCCACCATTCTCGTTAATATTTCTTAAACTCGGAGGGTTATTTATTTTCAAGGATGTCGCATTTAGTCTCAAAGTAGTTGTGCGTTGGAAACTTATTTAGATATCTGCAAAGCTTTTTGCTGGTCCACACATTTCTTTCTACAGATTCCATAGCAAGAGATGTCTGCTTCATCGCTATATTTAACCATTAAAAAATACACTGACCTAGTCATCGATATTGCAGTAATTATAGTTATAATGATGAAAATGGTAATAATGTTCACTTAAAGCATAACATCCATTTGAAGTGTTTAGTAGGTTTTACAAAATAGTGATCGAAGAAAGGTACACACAATATCAAGTGTTATATAAAGAGTTAGATATTAAAATAGTAAATATTTAGTACAAAGTTAATCGGTCAATTAGCACCCAGTCTATTCAGCTATAAACTTTTAAGAAATACATACGTTTGGTGCTCTTTTTTCATTTAAAATTGTCACGAGTCTTTATGATTGTCAAATGCATTCACTTAAGAATTGCTTCCATAAACTTGGAGAGTTAAGCCACAGTGGGCCTTTGATCTAGCTTTTCTTTATCAAGCAACCTTAACTTAGATTTGCAATATGTTAGAGTAGGTTCAGTAAGTAAGGGACACCGACTGATAAAATAATACATGCATCCTGCTACGGAAAGCTCAGTCCTTCACGTCTAACCTTCATTCGTAATCATTAGGCTTCGAAATAGCTTCCTAGATATACAGAGATGTTAACCAGAGTGTTAGCTTTTACTGGAAATTCAGATAACCCGGTAATTTTACTGGTAGTGAATGTGACATACTCTGTACTTATCAAAGTGAATATGAAGATTGATTAGTAATAACGCAGTGTATGGAAACACAATAAAGCTGACCCCGTTGTATACGGTTTTCTTAATCCACTCCCAAGGGTGTCATTATGTAGTCCAGAAAAAGTTTTTATTCTAATAGTTAAACAACAAGAAAGTTTAAAGACACTTTCTAGTTAAAATACTTATTAACATCTATTTTAAACTTTAAAAATTGCAAATAAAAAACAATCGCTTTTAGTACGCGTGTAAAGATAAATATCTCATATTCTGATTAACGAGATACAATTTGTATGATGACTAACATTAGCGTTTAAGTGTTTTAGACCCCCTGCCGATGGTAATACAATCAACAGGTTTGCAGATCGTTAGTCGCATGATAAGAGAGAGTTCATTTATTGAAAATGTGAAACGTTGTACCCCCTTAGGTTGACCCAAAATTTCAGCTCGATGCTTAACAAAAATGAGGCCCGTCGCACAGACGGGACAGGGCGCTGAAGACTATTCCTAGTCAGTTGTGTCAGTCATTGAGATGACCAGTCCATCCACGCCATTTACTAGTGAAATGTTTCAGCCTGCGACCGCCTCGTCGGTCATTTGCTAATGTAAGTCCCATTATCGGAGTTAGACACAGTTCTCATTCTGAAATCATGTTATGCAATTGAACGTGGCCAGATATGCTTCTGGCAGGGCCGCTTAGTGTCACTAAGCCCAGGTTCTATTTCCAGAAATGTTACTACATCAGTGCTACTGTATTAATCCATTTGACCTAGTTTCATGTGTTTTTAACCAAAATGAACAATTGTGATTATGGACGGAATGGTTCGTGTACACATGATATAAACAGTTTTTATGTCTGAATAACCTGCATTCGGATTGTACAGGATGGTAAAACATAAATCATTGAAATGACATGCAATATATCCATTATCTTGGTCACAATTCGCCTGTATTGTCAATTAAATAATCCTTCCAAACGCGTATTAAATTTTCCACACACGCGGCTTCACAATCTGCAGGGCCCAGCTGTGAGTCATCGATACTGGAAGTTGCCATGCTTTTAAAATAATCCTTCAATTAATCATTAGTGTGTTTTGCTTGTCTATTATTCAATTTTCATTGTTTTTTTCTTTTGTTTTTTGTTTTTATTTTATTTATTTCTCTGTGTGTCTATGCGTGTTTCTGATTGTCAAAGTGATATTATCAGAGTAATATCTATTAATATTATATTTATTAAGACTATCCTTTAAATCAAATGTTCTACCAGCGGATTCTTTTCAGGTTGCAGCGTCAGTTAATTTCCTCAATGTCATAAACGCATTTGATGTTTTGATAATGTACATTCAACCAAATTCCCCACACAGAATCTAGATACGACAAGAAAGAATTATTACCACGTACATCTCAGTACCCACTACTGTCAGTGGAATTGGGCTTTGTTTCAATGTTAAACCTAATAAAAGCCATGTTAGTAATTGAAATCCATAAGGAGTGGGGAGTGTTTTGTAGAGTCACTGAGTTGACTGACATGGTCTTATGATATTTATACAACTGCGTGTATAATGTAAACGAGAGAAAGCCGCTAGAGAAAGCATGAGGTAGAGATAGAAATGGAAGAAAGCGGCGTTGAAACCAACGGGAAAGTAGTTTGGAACATAATATTAAAGATTATAACAGAGTTGTATTTTACTACCTTGCGTAATAACAAAAGACAAAGACAACATGCGCACGAAAACGAAGTAGATACTCCAGCGCAGTAGACTACTGTAATCATACTGCAAACATGCTTCAAATCTGCTTCGATGTGGGAGCTAATTAGCATATTTGAAACATGCTTCTATCATGCTGCTAATCTACTGCATTAATGCTCCTCCTCTGTACAACCCTATGTAATTTTTGAAGTAGAATTGCAGTAGGCTATACTGCATTTCTACTGCAAATATGCTCCACGCCACTACTGCGTTAATGCTTCTTTGCTACTTCGATACTACTGCACAGTGCGCTTCGCTATGCCGAGGGTTCGCTATGCCGAAGGTTCGTAATGCCGAGGGTTCGCTATGCCGAAGGTTCGCTATGCCGAAGGTTCGTAATGCTGAGGGTTCGCTGAGCCGAAGGTTCGCTATGCCGAGGGTTCGCTATGCCGATTGTTTTTATTTGTTGCCTAGTTGAATTAACGCAATTAATTATCAAAAGTAACACAGCACACAAATATAAAACTATATGTAATTAAATAAATAATAAATAGTAATGAAATAGATAATTACAAAAATACGAAGCTAAAATAACTGTAGGTGACAATTACGACTACTAAAAGTATAAATGATAATAAATAAAAAGATGTTAATTTTACACACACCCAATAACTACAACAAGTTCGCCAAAAATAATTAGAGAAAGTTTACTTTTCAGTAATTTCCTAAATGTGGGTGACGCCCATAGTGTCAAAAATAATTAATAAATTAACTTACAAAACTGATTATTTAAAGCGATTTAAGATGTCTATGTCCATAAGGATAAACCTTCAATTCGCAGTTTTAACAAATTCAAATAGTACGGATGGAAGAAGAGAACTTTTAAAACTCGTTTATTTAAAAAAAAGGCCACTGCTCGTCACGTTACATAACAAGCACAATGGGTGATGGGTAGCCGACTTTTTCGGCGCAGCGAACCCTCGGTGCAGCGACCCTTTCGGCACAGCGAACCAGATCCTTTCGGCACAGCGAACCCTCGGCATAGCGAACCTTTGATTTTGGGGCTCCGGAAAAACTTAGCCGATTTTAGACCAATTTTCCGGTTTTGTCGGCACAGCGAACCCTCGGCACAGCGAACCTTCGGCACAGCGCGCTGTCCCCCTACTCCATTTTCTTGCGAGGCAACTTTAAATTCCGCTGTTGGTCACTGATGATAGTTCATAGTTCAGTTTTTATCAGTCATTAATGTAATAAAAGTGTACTCTTTGCACTTGTGCTTTCTCCATGCAGTTGCAGTGAATTTCTTAACAAATTACCCCCTATACAATGTATATAACTAAGTGGAAACCCTTTGGTGCAGTTACATGGGTCCTATAACGAGCCATATCCCCATGTCACAAGTTTTGTTTTCAACTCAGCCATTCATGTTTTGACTGTGCTTGTATGTCATCCTGCAGATTATCGATATTTCTCCCCGTCTCATGGCGTAGAAGATAAAAGCCTTACTGGAAAATTGAAAAAAAAGTGTAGGTTCTTCTGATTGCGCCATTACGGATGTTAAATAAAGCAGTTCCCACGACGTAAAAAAAGGAAATGTTGTTTGAACTATCATAAGATCGAACCAAAACTGATAACATGGGAGTCTGTTTCAAAGATATGACCTTTTTTTGATAACTTGTAGAGTATGCACCTTGAAGGTATCTCCAAAAAGGCTTATAACCATGTTACATGTACACGTCAGGCAAATATTTAAAATCAAACAGGGTATTTGTATATTCCAACTTCTTCCCGTTTTCATTAGGGGTAAACAAGTAGTACTATTTCTATGGGGTCAACCTTTTCAAAAAGAGGGCACTCATTAAAATAAAGCACATATTTCTTGCTATCTACATGTAAACTTATCTTAAGTTTTGGCCACTTTAAGATAAACATTCCACAAAAGACGTGGGGAGACTAGCATTTCATTCTTTGTTTTTACCATTTTTAACATTAATGTTCTAAATAAAGCATGGCAACGGGTGTTTGCTGATTGCACTAGCTTACAAATACTCGATTATTACTATGAGGATACCCTCCAAGCCTCTTCCGTCCATATTCTCTATACAGTGCACTGCAAAGTTAAGTTCTGGGGGCGTTTTCTGCCCTTTCTGACAGACATATCAGATGAAAGAAGCGTGCCTAGTGGATTTTCACGTCAATTTTAATAAATCTATCCTAATATTTAGCTTTCGTCTCTTTATTTCAACAAAATAGTGACCACCCGGCAGTCTGCAGGCTATCTTGCTAAAGGCCATAGCTTAACAGATGCTTTGTTTTATTTGAGTAGTCGTGGCATGATCAAAATAGTTCATGTTCGGTTTAAATATTGAAACATGGTAACCAGGATCAAAGAGAAAGCTAGAAGTGAGATCAAAGTTCCTACAATGAAGTCAGTTAACGTAAGTACCCTTCGGATTACATTACATAGGTTTCAAAGTTGAAATTGGAAATGGTATTCATTATTTGCAGTTTCATATAACATACTTTGTATGTTGTTGTATCTTCGTCTTGTTATCTTTAATCAAAGCCGGCGTCAGCGTCTGGAGGAATTAGGTTCTCAGATATGACCTGAGACAGGGAGTATTGGACTTTGGTACTTCAACAACAATCAGATTCAAAATTGGCCTAATCTGCAAAGCCGTGGCGGTTTGCTGTTCGGCCATGGCAATATGGCGCTTGAAAATAACATCAGTGAATTGCTTAGAACAGCCTATAGGCACTCCAGAACTGAATTACAGTCAAATCGTTTTGGAATTTCGGAAAAGCTTATCGCCTTGCCCTACGCCACCTACAGGGATGGATTTTGCCATTGCCCAGAATTTGCATACACTGACATTTGAAGCCATTGAGTTTATTTTCGTGAGCAGTTTGCCTATATATTACTTTTTGAGCAATTTATAAAACTACAAGCCTTGATCGACATTGTTGAACGCTTTATCAAAGTCTACATTTGTGGGAGACGTAACGTTTTATTTTTGTTGATTAAGGAATTACGTAACGGAAGCCACTTTATTCGTGGAATCGAAATTTTGAAAAGGTGGGAAAATATCCATACGACCTACCATTGGTGGTCAGCTTAACGTGAACTCTGAAGCTTGCCATTTACAAGATACCTATGACACGTCAATAATGCTATTTCCGAAAAATTGCGTGAAATTAATGAATAAACAGATAAGACGAATATCCGTCAGATATGACATTTGCATAAGAGATAAGCAGTGATCATCGAAGGCTAATAGTTATAAACCGCATTGGGACCTGATAAGTAAGATGTATTCAGCCCTCGTTGGTCCCAGCTGGAGGAAACGTGTCTGTGTAAAAATGTTGATAAGGACAAAAGAACTTACCAGTACCATTATGGAAAGACCAAGCGTTTAGTTGTGCAGATAGCCGGACTATAAGTCCTGGAGAAGTAAATGGCATTTGACAAAATTTGAGCGAAGGGCTAGTTTGTGGGGTACGTTTATTGTGTTATTTGGATTTAGCATCTACTGCTGAAGACCGTTAAACAACTTTTTCGTGCTTATGCAATTTCAGAGTTTCATTTATTTGTTCATCGTCTTCAGTCATTAATTCAGGACCAGTGAAACCTCACAAGCGAGAGACTGCACGGAGAAAGGTTGTAGCAAGGAAGGAAAGAAAGGGGCGCTTTCTAAATGGCGTCCAGGTGAAGTATAAATATCACAACCAGTTGTTTTTGGAGTATTAAGTGCCAGTGTTTCGCCTTCTGTACCTGTTACGTTAGTCCGAACAATAGCGTCTTCAAGGTGAACACCGTGAAGACCTATCCCTGCCACAGATCTTTGGTGTATTTAAATTCCCCGATAAGATTAAAGGTACATGCGAACCGAGCATCGGTGGAGCGTGGATTCCCAGTAACACATGTAAACCACTTCTACTAGATTCTTATATGACTCAAATAAATTTGACATGCCAAGGGATAAACTGAATAGATCACTCGATCAGCCATAAAAGACCTTTAGACTGCTCCTTTCTTTAAATTTATGGTTGTAAATTTAACCTACTTCCGTGACCTACTTTCCTGCCCCATTGACATACAGCTTAGAATGCTAGCAGAAAAATCTGTTCAAACATCATTTTCGGGTAAAATTAAACAATGCCTTTTGGTAATTCTCTTAGTTATACTACTTGAAACTATATGCTGGCATTTGATTGGTTTTTGTGACAAAAAATTGACTTTGTATGTATCTTTAAATGTCATCACCCACTATAACTGTATTTGATTTTCCAAGGGTTTGTCAATGTTCATTATCATAATTTTGCTTTTTTTTTTTTCACTTGTGTTTCGCTACCTTTGTAGTTTTGCCGTTTGATGAACAATCTGACGTGAAAGGAAAATGTTTACCGATTTTTAAAAAGATTTCTGCCGAAGCCTATCAAAATAGGCCCAGGCAAAGGTTTTCGATTTAGGACTGGTTCATAAAGCAGTAATTTTAGACTTCTGGGACCTAACACATGGCATTATATGTGTAAATTACAAGGCACAGAACGGTTGAAGATATTGTTACTCTTCAGAAAAAAGGCTATAAATACCCTTGCTTTTATGCGTTCTACCTGTGGCAAGTGTAAAGTGACAAAATTCAAATCGCACATGAAATTGTGCCCTACGCTTTTTTCTAGAAACTGTAAGGTTTGTGAACTGCTTCTGCAACGTTATTAAAACTGATTTTCACATTTAAAGTTTTATCATGAACATGAAACTGGCTAAATCACGTATTCTTCATCAATTAGCGTGAGGCACGATATGAGGGCGGGTAGGCCTTAAGTTTTGCAACCTTTTTGGTAGCTAAAGAAACGCGTGCGTTCAAGTATTCGACGAACTAACAACGGCCTCAAGGATAGATCCCTATAGAGGAAATAAATGAAATTAATTGACCCTCGTGCATTAAGTGTAATGCTGAAAACGCCATAAGGTACCTTCAAATACCATCCACTTTTCCACAAAACATCATTAATTTACGCAATGGGCAATCGACCCGATTTAAAATCCGTTGAGAATTGGAGTTTAAAACACCCATAATGCCTGGCTTTACCGTGAATAGAGAAGTCATCTACTGCGTTTTTAGATAAAATGAAGCCCGTGACACAATACTGTCCTTCACAATACATCATAATATTCATATCATCCAATTTACAATGAAAATATCCCTATCAAAGCCAACATTGATGTACTGGGGTTTCGAAAAATGGATGGAAATGTCCAGTGCGTGATATGACCTTATTTGAGCTAAATTCATATACCAGCCGATATTTTTAAATAATTAAATTTACATTTCTAATTAAAATGAGATTTCCATCTGCTTTGGAACCCTGTACTCAACACGTTTTTTTCCCCAGATTGTTATGGGTATTACTAACTTCTGGCGTAAGAGATGGAGGGACATTTAATGCTGCTCGACAGTCCCGTTATGATCAGGCTCTATGGGATTTTAGATTGATGTAAGCAGTATAAGAGATTTGAATGGGAACTGGGTTGTTTTATCATGGCATTCTCTGTCTAGAGTAAAGCTGATGAACATCCCTTTTATACCGGCTGGAAGATGTAGTTAGTAAAAGTCCCATTGTGAATAATATCTTTTGACAGCAGAAACATGTTGGTTGTATTAATAGTCGATTTTATATGTCCATATAATCTACATTTCATCGGATTATTTTTTCTCAAAATCTTTCTGCCAAGTTACTGAAAAGTTATACCACTGAAATATTTACACAGTTTAATACTAAAATAATTTACATAGGTACCGTGTCCGGGATAATCTCTCCAAATCGAAGTTTCCCTAAAATGCCCCTATTCACGAGTCATTACTGGATCTGACCGTGCACCATGATTCGACGTTTTATATAAATTCTTAAAAAATTACCAGTAGTTTTGAAAATTCCAAGTAACTTTTGGACTGCTAAACATGTGTCTCCTGGCACATTTCGGGTGGTTATATCTATATTAGGTTCTTTACTGTGAGGGATTTTTATCGTTTTTATCTAATTATAAATAAAGAAACAGTATCTTTGCACAGTATGTTGACACGGAAAATGTGACTTTAGGGCAGGTTCAAGGGCGGACAGTATATGATGGATTGCTTAAGCTTCGACCTACTACATAGAAGCACGTCTAAATGATAACGTGTATAATGGAGAAGGACTCGGTCTTTTCATGATTATTAGCGGAACGTCTGTCTTAATGTACAGCTCTACCATTACTGTGGCAGCAGAGCTCACTGGAGTGAGAGAGTCGATCATTTACGTTAACGCTTTTGCCCGATGATTGAAAACTGGGATGACGTACTGGGACATATTTTCTCACTGATTTATGGCATAGCGTGACTGTTGTTCATCTTTGTTCTTGTTGGAGGTAGCTTTTCTCAGTAGTGGTTTACTTTGCCAGAAGTTGGCGAGGATGAAACACGGGAAAAAGAGAGCCCAGTGAGTAAGTGTTAAATGTTATTGAACTTATTGTCCTTGAAAGTTCTGATACTAAACAATTTTGTGATATTATTGGTTTGCTTACTTTTCAGGTAATGTATGGTCAAATGACTGGATCAAAAGTGGATTAAACATCTAAAGTTTTATCGAATTGTACGATCTCAATTTTTCCAACAACTGACGATTAAGATAATGGACTCTGAGATGACAGTTTATTAGAGGCATAATTCTACAGAGTAAAGTACACAGAGCTTTGGATCGTGTTTTGCGCCTCGGCAAGGAGATCGTATACAGCAGTCACGAGCATGCGAACGGCAATTAATCCGCACATATGGGACACGGCGTGATTTCATTTAAAAAGGGACAAAACAATGAACTATTTCCCATTCCGTGAGAAACAGTGGAACTATTTGACAATGAAGAATTCAACTATCTGGAATGTTCTTCAGCATGGTTGAAATGCGGTTCTCTGGGGGTGCCACCTAAGGCAGATTGTGTTCAGCTTTCTGTTCTCACGACACTGGGAGTTCATAACATATATTTCTGCTGAAATAAATGACATTTGGAAACTTGAAATATTAAAACTGAAATGGCATTGATAGGTAATTATCAGAGACAAATCTCAAGACAAGCTGACGCGTTGCTAGAAAATGGAACGACCAGTGGGACATATGATACTGCAAATGGCTCATTTCCGTTGCAAGACGTATATGGCCTGACCGCCCACATGACGAATGGCAGCTCCAACAGCTCCAGCTTCGATAACAGCGAACTGTTACGTTTCTTGCAGCTCCTCGAGTTGTTCTCTCTTTTGTGCCCAATATTCTTCGGTGTAGTGTTTTTAATCGGTGTGTGTGGAAATGGCCTTGTGATATATGTCATTACCTCGAACAACTGCCTCCGTACCTGTCCAAATATGTTATTCCTCAATCTGGCAGTGGCAGATCTGTTGTTCCTCTTGTTCTGTGTACCGTTACAAGGGGCATTTTACATTGACTACTCTTTGGTGTTGGGCGAGTATGTTTGTAAACTTTTCAAGTACACGGTGTTTGTCACCATGTCAGTGAGTGCCTATACGTTGGTGGCCATTTGTATTTTCCGCTGCATTGCCATTGCTTCGCCTTTGCAGTCATCCATCACATTAACAAAACGCCATTCGGGCCTTGCGAGTCTTTTAACTTGGATAGTTATGATTGCAGTAAACACTCCTGTCGCGATTTTCTACACAGAAGAAAGGGACAATCATTGCCAGTTTGTGTATTACCTTAAAATCCAAATGTACATTTTCAACACTATCACCATTGGGATTGATTTTCTACTGCCCATGGCAGTGTTTTGTGTAGGAACTATGTTTATTATACATGCGCTACGGAAACGGAACCAAACAATGTACAAAATGAATGCGTTGCACCGGGGCTCAATTGAAGACGAGCAGTCACGCCGCAACACCAGGAAGCTGGTGGTATTGGTGATAACCGTCGCCGTGGTCTTCTTTCTCTCATGGCTGCCATTCCACGTTATTGCCCTTATAAACATCGTTAAGACTACACCCTACGTTTTTTCTACTGTTGCTCAACTCCTTGCTTTTGCCAACTCTTGCTTCAATCCCATCATCTACAATTTTGCCTCTGCGGGCTTCAGAAGAGCATTCATCAATGCCTTGCAATGTTGCCCAGTCTTTCGATTGCAGCGTTCGTTAACGACAGAGACAAGGAACACGCAAGCGGACATTCCATTAAATGACGTACACTTACGAAGGCAAACAACTTCGGAGTAAAATGTTATCAATGGTGGTCAATGAACAGTCCTCGGTATTTCACTTGTGACGCGGACTGACATTAAAACGTTCCTCGGTATTCAGCGAGTATCCAACCGGGTATTCTGAAGCAGCAAGTTTGCACTTGGGGAGGCCAGGTGGGCTTCGTAGTTTTGACATTTTGATGATGTGTAGAAAGGTATAAACCTCTTAACACATACTTTTGAAAAGTTTGCCTCTCTTAATGCCTGAAGATCGAACCTTGCGGATGGATACAAGAAGTATTTTCTGTGTGCTGCTTTTTTTTTAATTTTGTTTTACTATGAAGATTGTCAACCATATTCAGTATTGGAGTCTATTATATATACATACATGAATAACCCGATGTTGTCAGCTTTGCTAGGCAGATGGCCAAAAAACAGGATACAATACATTTAGGGATGTGGTCGGGGTTTTTTTTTCTTTTTTTCTTGCATCATGTTTAAAGATTAAAATAAAGGTCAAAAATGTATTAATATCTTCTTGTTGTGATCGCTGCATGGTTATTTAAAAAGCCACCATGTCTCAAACTGTGTGCTATGACGACTATCATGTTGTGGTCTTTTTTAATGAACAAATTATTGTTGTTAGCATTATTATGTTTATATACAGATATATGATTAACGAGGCAATCCGACATATACATGCTTGTTAATGGTGTTGAGAAAAAAAGGGTAACATTTCACTAATTTATAAGTCACCTGTGACCTAATAAATTACTCCTTTCTGCAACATTCACAACTGAAGGTAAAATATATTAATATACTGAAGGTAAAATGTATTAATATCTTTTTGTTGTGATCGCTGCATGGTTATTTAAAAAGCCACCATGTCACAAACTGTGTGCTATGACGACTATCATGTTGTGGTCTTTTTTAATGAACAAATTATTGTTGTTAGCATTATTATGTTTATATACAGATATATGATTAACGAGGCAATCCGACATATACATGCTTGTTAATGGTGTTGAGAAAAAAAGGGTAACATTTCACTAATTTATAAGTCACCTGTGACCTAATAAATTACTCCTTTCTGCAACATTCACAACTGAAGGTAAAATATATTAATATACTGAAGGTAAAATGTATTAATATCTTTTTGTTGTGATCGCTGCATGGTTATTTAAAAAGCCACCATGTCACAAACTGTGTGCTATGACGACTATCATGTTGTGGTCTTTTTTAATGAACAAATTATTGTTGTTAGCATTATTATGTTTATATACAGATATATGATTAACGAGGCAATCCGACATATACATGCTTGTTAATGGTGTTGAGAAAAAAAAGGTAACATTTCACTAATTTATAAGTCACCTGTGACATAATTAATTACTCTTTTCTGCAACATTCACAACTGAAGGTGGAGTAAAGTATAACGGACCTTTGTGGGTAAAATCGGAAAGTAGTTTTAGAGACAAAATGATGGAAAAGTCTGTATCGGGAATCTACCCCATACAAGGTATCTTTCATACATTGCATGCATGATCAATATTGGCCCACAGGAGCCAACTACATTAATATTGCATTAACAAGCCATCATGTTATGACATTCCCATGATTGATGACCTGACAATTATTTGTCTGTTCCACATGTTTTATTCTTTTTTTTTCTATCAAACACTTTTTTTTTGTTATGGTGTTGACGTTTTACAGTTCCTAATAAAGACAGAACCTACACTTCCTTGTTTGTTTCCATATGTGCTGTTAAAGGCAGAATCCCTGAAGATCGAGTGTGGGACACGAGGGGGCGAAGCTACCGAGGGGGGAGGGTGTGGTGTGTAAAATTCCAAATTCCAGGGGGGGCAGCTGCCCCCCCTGCCCCCCGGAGGCTACGGCCCTGCTATCGTATAGAACATAACGCATTCCTCAGTTCCCATTATTTGCGGAATTTCTCACAAAAAGAGGCTGCAATAAAACTAAAACGCCAATGCGTCACTTTATAGTCTAATTGACTGTACAGTAAGCGCAGAAATCAAATGTTAGCACTAGTGCGGTGAATGCGTTTTTTAATATTGACGAAGCCTGCCAGTGTTGACAGACTGGTTGTTATGTTTGATTTGTTTTTAGGTGTAAATATGAAAAGTCATACATATAGTGCATGTGTATGAAAGTAATTACCTCGGACTCTGCTAAAATATCTCTCATTTTATCTATTTTGAAGGGGATTCCCATTATTATATATCATATGTATTAGTTTATAAAATTAGACTGCGCGGTCGTTGGCCCAAGAGATTCCCCCCTCCTCCTCCGGCCTCAGAAAAATGAAATCCATGTACACCGATCAGATCTTGCAACACACAGTATGTTGAAAGTGGCAGGAACGTTCACTGCAGATGCTTCAAAAAAATGTTTGGTAGACAAGTAGCCTCGAAGGAAAAGTGCCATTTAAAATGTGGATCAATCACATGCAATTGGTCTTTCAATGATTTTCTATGTATTTTGCAATTTTGCTTTTTGCTTTGTGGAGTATTTTATCTCTGTTGAAGAGGGAGGGGAGTCTCTTTGGGGCGAAAATACACTTTTTCAAACGACAACACAGAGCAAAGTTAATAAGAAAATAAACAGACTGCAAACGCTGAAAGACTGAGTTATTTCACCATTTTATTCATTTTTGAAAGCTCATTTATTGCGCTAAGGCAAACAATTGACTTCTGTGCTGTCACACGCAAGGAAATTACCAAAACCTCTTTCAAAATACCACATTGATATACTCTATCATTTAACATTAATTATATTTTATGTAAATAATTACGTATACAGTTTATGTAATCTCTGCACGAACAGTATATTGGTGTTATTTAAAATAATAACGCAATGCAGACGCATGATGTTTTAGAAAAAAATCTGAAAACCTAATTATAATTATCTAAAAAAATCAATTATTTCAAATAGTAATCGTGGCAATTGGGGAGTCATCAAAACATGATTAAATTGGGTACAAGGAGATACATTCATTCGATGAAATAATCGCAGGCGTAAAAGAAATCGAAAATACAAATAAAGCAATAAAGAAAAATTCCAAAGAATCTTTGATTTCTGGGGATGATATTAACCGGAACATTTTTCAAGACAATTTTAAAAGGCTTTAAAGGAAGCAGAACTTTATATTTGAAGACATATTACTTAACAAAAAATGTATTGTACAATTTGAAATAAAGATGTGGGTCAAACAATAAATAAAATTCAAATTTCTCATTTGAAATTGGTTCATTATTAATTAAAATACACATGAAAATAAAAACACAGGTAATACCTGTAAACTTGATATGAAATGAATATGTATGATAATTCAATTGAAAAAAATTTTCTCACACAACAACGGGTGTGGAAAAAATAAAAGCACGCTAAGCAATAGACCTTAAATATATCCTGTTTTCATGCTTTCAACAAACTATACTACAGTACAGTGTGTGTAGGCACATATGTACCGCAGTCAACAGAAGTGTATCTGTATCCAGACTAACGTAGCTATATAAGCCAAATATTAACACAAGTCTGTCTCATTTCTCAGATGTAGGTCGAATAAAAGAAAGGGGACTATCAGGCGCTATAATGAATTCTGGGTCCTGACACACCCCTTGTCTGAAAACCTGGCTTTCTCTCATTTCCGCAGTAAAGTTGAATGAACCTTGATCACGCAAGACTTGGAGTAGGAGTTTAGTAGATAATCAATACAGTGTAAAACATATTTCAGTTCACCAATATTGTATAAACGAATGTCAAAAAATTCCATTATTTATAAAATGTCACAGCAAGTTATATGACGGAGGCTTTTTATTACGGGTAACAATAAAAACGAGTAAAATTAAATAAAATATGTACAAATGAAAGGTTGTATAGATAACATCATTGAATTTTTATAATAAAGTTGTCAACATTTATCTCAACAACAAATACTCGAACAACAGAGTGTTCCTTATACAATGCATATCGATTTTGAAAAAAGCAGATAATAATTTGTGACATGACAATAAGCATTTAAGAGCCACCACACTGGGAATAAAAGTCCCAGAACTAGAAACAAATCATCTCTCATATTGCGTAACTCGACAGTTTTATCTTCTCGCTTCAACATTTCTTTTATATAATACCTTATTCTTTCTGGCAAGCAATAAATCAATACCCTGTCAGCTGAGGTGATTTATGGCAACCTTAATATACCGTTACGTTACTCAAACACAATGGGTTCTCATTCTTTATTTTAAACGTTCCCAGTCTACTGTTATGATCAGATCGTCGACATGCCGTCCAGAATCTTGCCAAGAAAGGGCATGACAGATATTTCCGCCTGCTGGCAAATGCAGAATTGCTTCATTCAACGGAGTGCGTTAACGGCTGCAGGTGCAATTTCATATTTGTAGGTGCTAACCGATCTTCATATGTACACTGCGCAAACTAATTACTATCACATTCCCCCAAGAGAGGAGCGGTTGCATTAGCTCACAATCAGCCATCTTACTAACGCCAGATACATTATCAAAACTAATACAGAATTGACATTTAATATGGAATATTTTCTCCAAATCATGATTCATCAGTTTTTTCCTATTTTGCTGACTGATAAATGAAAATAAGGATAAAAGTCGTGTTTTAAAAACTTTTGATAATCTGTTCGATGTCAAGGTGACATCAGTTCATTTATTGAATTCGCTAGTGAAGCAAACAAAAATTCATTGTCTATTTTAAAAGTGTACGACAACAATTGAAAGCGATATTTCGGATCTCCATATCTTCCAAATTATCGTCTTTAAAAGAGGTACACGCCCAACAAAGGCCCCTCATGTCAGTGTCTAGTCACAGCAATGGTCGCTGTTACGCCGGACCGGATCTCTGCTACCAGAGCTTTCAAGCGGCAGGGCATTCCTTAGGATAAGTTTTTAGAGTTTAATCTGGAATAAAATTCCAGGCAACGGTTAAAACTTCTCCAATTTGGTTCAGTTTTGTTGTAGGACATGCAGGCCGTTGATTCTGCGAGTAATGACCTACCCACATATTGTCTATGTGGTTCAAATATGGCGATCTTGATGACCAAGGTAGCTGCTCAGTTCCTTGGTTCTGTAAGTTATCTGCTATCAAAAGTGCTATGTGTGAACCGGCAATCTCATCGTGCAACCTAAAATTGTTCCTAAGGTGTGGCCTATCAAATGATGGTCAAGTGGTTCCCAGAGTATTGCTTTATTTGATCTGATGCAGGTTTTCATCGATGACTTCCATTAGTGTTTTGGCACAAATTTGGTATCAATTCCAAATAGTGACGCTGTCAATGATCCTAGTCACTTAAAAGGTTGCACACGCCTTGTCGTCGGCCTCTGCAGGATGTCTGTAATATCTGATTCGATCAGTTTAGCTGTGCGGATGAAATCTGACCTCAATAAAGAAAGCCACGCGGTTTCAGTGTTCTACCCAGCAACGGTCATGGTCCCCAATTCCTTAGAGAAATAGACTACGCTGTTTTGCTGTTTACAGTGGCTTTCTCAGAGGTCGCCTGATATCCTAACCTGCTGAAACCATTTTGGTGTTTGCTAAGAGCCTTAAAACGCGTTTTGGTGACAATTAGCCAATCATTCAAAACGGACTGGGTGATTTTGCTTTCACTACAGCAGCATATCCTGAAGGGCAGTGAGTCCTGTACCCTGGTGGTGAGATGTCGATACATTGGGCGTGGTCTCTGTGTAGGTACTTCAGTCTTGGCATAAAACTATGCAGACCATTCCGTTTGACACAATAAACTGTCTCGCAATGTCTGTCTTTTTCGTGCCATTCTGGCACAGCTTAAAATTTTTATAAAACACTGCTTAACTCAGTTTACCCACTGCAAAACTGACCGCTTGCATGCAAATTAAAAAAATCTTCGATACAGTATTTGCCGACATATGGATACTTTTTTGACAGAATCATGCTTCATCAAAGCCGAGCTTTGATCAGCCCGAAGGAGCACTAGCCAATTAATCACTGCATATTACACAATGCAGCAGTGCAACAGACTTGGTAGTCAGTTAATTGGTAGCGACAGACCTGACTTCATGCTTCTCCAGTCAGATATCTTATGTGGGATCTGAGTATTAAATAAAGAACGCATTTTACCGAGGTATACCTTTAAAACTGAAATATTCAATATTAAATGTCAATTCTGTATGTAACATATACATAATGACTTATGAAACAATGTAATTGGAGACATCCATTTCGCAAGGCTATGAAATACGTAATTATATAAATCGTAAAAAGTCAGCTCAACGCCCCCACTGTCTGCTTAGATGTCAACTTAAATAGATTAACTAACGCTATTTTCTCTGAGTATCATTACGCATAGTGCAAGTGTCTTACAGACTGTATTTTGTCCCTGGGCGACGCATTACAAAAAACCAGTCTTTTGACTCCAGCCATACGTGCAACTTGGATTGACATCTCAGTCGATAGTTGACTCCTCTGGCATGATATAAAATGACAGCAACCTAATTAATCACACACTGTGGTCGGTCTTCTGTCTAGACGATTTATTTTAAATCTTGATATGTCTTTAGCCATGCAATGATCTAATATATTGCCCAATTACAATTACATATGGGCTTTTTCAATCAAGGATGGCATAGTATACGTCATTGATGATAACTTATCACTTAACGAATAATAATAAATGTATATTACATTCTGAACAACTCTGTCTGTACAAGCATATTACGACAACACCCAATAAATTAGAATTTAACAAAGTGTCACATGCTGAACCGTCATCACCAAGGAAACAATTTTGATTAAAATACGCCGAAGTATAGAAAAGCTGCGACCTGTTTTTGACGTCTTGCGGTAAAGTTCTAAACAAAAAAGTTTTGTTGATATGAGGTCGCCAGTTAGCACCATGTTTTTAGGAACTTACAAAGATGAAAAGGGTTCGAAGTACATTAAAAAAATTGCAGCTAATTCTGAATCAAAATAGCGTATTATAAAAAGCAAACAAACAAACAAAACTCGCTATTGATAGCTAAAAAACAGGAGGTATTTTGTACGGCGCTTTAGTTTCCATAACATGCGAAATGTACCCTATAACCGGCTTTCACTTCGCAGAAATGTCAAACTGAAGGATCTGAGGGGCGATGTCGCCCCCAGGAATTGTCCCACCAGTGAGAGTAACTTAATTCCAGAGAGATAAACCCCATTCGAGTTTAAAGGTAGCTAAGGATGATCTTTTTAGTTGTGGAGAAATAGGTTTTCTTCCAAATGCAAAACACAGTTCATGGTGAAAAGAAGGTCATAGACTCATTCAGAACAGTGGACTTACTTGTCCGAGGGCCATATATGGCTGACCCACTTGAATACTTCCCCACGGGATATCAATTCAGTGTCTATTAGCGGATCAGACGGCATGCTTTGTAGTGTGTCGCCATATTTGAGCCTCGGACTAGTTAGTACCCTATTCTGAATGGGACCAAAGTTAAAATTCAATGTCACAGTAAGACTGCAAATAAATGACTTTTTATTAAAGTTATATAGTAACTATGGGCATATCTCCGCCGGTTTATGCAGAGTATATGGGGTTGAACATTTTGCAAAGTTCAGTTCATGATGAAAAGTGGGTCAAATGTCAAATTCAAAGTCACAGTAAGAGTGCCAATACATGAATTTCTATTAAAATTCAAAAGAAACTTTGTTCTTTTAATAAAGCGATACTCTTTAACCGTGTGGAAAACAAAAATTGACAAGAGGTCTCTGGCGATAACGGTGCTGGAATGAGAGAGAGAGAGTTTTGGATTTTGGGTTCTATTAGCTGCTTCTCTCGTGAAAATACACCGATTGACACCAAACCCACGGAGATGAATGGAGACCTTTAGAGTTAACTCCTCAATATAAATATAAAACTTAGGTCCTTGTAGTTTCTGAAAATGAACACAAACAAATATTGATTTCACAGAAAATTCCAATTTTTTATAAAAGTTTGGTCCATTTGACCTTGATATAAAGGTCAAAGGTCAAATCCAATGACACATTTTAAATTTCCACTGACTTTTGGTCAGGTTTCTATAGTAACTGTTCCAATCATTCTTTCGGTTAAGGAGATATTTAGCTTTTAATTTTCTATAATTTGGACAAGGGTGGATTGCGAATGACGCCACAAATAGGCCCAAGCTCCGAGAGATCCCCAAATCAACGTGAATCATTTTGAAATTATGTGTAACCTAAAGCAAAGAGGCCTTTCTATAGTCTGAGAAAGGGAAGCGGTAACGGTGACGTGGCGATGGAGCCAACGGAGCCGACGGACGAGACAGGTAAGGACTAAAACCATGTTTACCGCCAGCGCCTACCCTGGTGGTACAAAGGACAAATTCAGACCTGCATCGACCAGTCTTTTAAACACACTTAGCTGGTTATCAAACGCTTCCTTGATTGTCTGTCACCCATTGGGATATCCCCCATACCTAGATTCGTGCTGCGCGTTTCCCCTGTTGACGTACGTCTAAGGCGGAGTATGGGGCAACATTTCAAAGCTTTAACGAAGGCCCGCCTGAAGCCTGCTGAGGCAAAGTTATATATTATAGGATTAAAGCAAGAGTTGGCAAAGGCAAGAAGCTGGGCGACAGTAGAGATAACGTATGAGGAACAATCATCTATTGTCCCGTGGGTTTGAATGGTGTTGACAAGAGCTATAAGTTGGAAAGGCAGCCACGAGAGAAAGTAAACCACGGCGACGGACACCACTAAGACCATCAGTTTTCTGGTGTTGCGGCGGGAGTGTTCGGTTTCAGTTGCTCCCCGTTGCGTTCCATTAATTTTGCAAATGGCTTTGTTCCGTTTGCAGAGAGTACGGATGATAAACATAGTTCCTCCGCAAAACAACATCATCGGCAGCAGAAAGTCAATCCCAATAGTGATTGTGTTGAAAATATACTTTTGGTATTCAAAGCGATACACAAAGTGGCAATAGTTCTTCCTTTGCTCCGTGTAGAAAATGGCGGCAGGAATATTAATGACAATCATGGCGAGCCAAACTATGAGGTTCGCAGTGCCCGAATGACGTTTTGTTAAGGTAACAGAGGAGTGCAAAGGCGAAGCAATGGCAATACAGCGGAACACGCAAATAGCCACCAAAGTATAGGCACTCACTGACATGGTGACAAACACCGTGTACTTGAAAAGTTTACAAACATACTCGCCCAACACCAAAGAGTAGTCAATGTAAATTGCCCCTTGTAACGGTACACAGAACAAGAGGAACAACAGATCTGCCACTGCCAGATTGAGGAATAACATATTTGGACAGGTACGCAGATAGCTATTGGAGATGATCACGAAGATAACTAAAGCGTTCCCACATACACCAATTAAAAACACAACAGTAAAGAATATTGGGCATAAAAAGGAAAACAATTCGATGAGATGTAAAAAATGCACCATACTGCAGGTGTCAAATCCAGAGTTACTGTAATTAAAATATTCATTGGCAAAGAATGCACGTGGTTGAAAATGGTCCGCCAGTAGAGATAAATTATTGTCAAGGCTAGTGTTCCAATCAACGGTCCCATTGTTTGGAAATGTGTCAACAAATCCGGCGATTTGTCTCTTGAACTCCATCAGTAGACTTGAAATATGTTTGCAGAAACAAATGCTCCAGTCACAAATCCTTCCTCAACTCAACTCCGACGGCAGTCAACGCGTTACGGTTCTTCGAGAATATTCGGTAAAAGTGACTTTTGCCTTTGTTCCCAGTCCACCTGACGTAAACCTCATCTATATCTTTTTAAAGTGTATTGTTTTTGTAACCGTGTGGATGCGATTCTCGGGACTCGTATCCAAAGGTACTTTGTTCAATCGTCAGATGTGTTAGATGACAAGGAATGCCGTTTTTATCACTCAAAATATGCTTTGCTGACAGGATGGTTATCTGGAAGCAGGTTGTAAATCTCTGGATGAACTGTTGCAGTTATAGCCTTTCAGTAACCCGTCAAAAACTGCACAGATTACTTGGAAAGAGCGCCCGATTTTCTTCGTATTCTTCTTTGTCAGCACCGTCACCTAAAGTGTTTAAAAAGACAATAAGAAACAGATAAATCACCTAGTTACCAACGAAATTTAATTAAACCTGGAATACTTGGCAGCTGAAAGCAGACGGCGCTCATTTTGACTATGAGAACCATCAGTTCAAATTGAATCACAATGCGTCATTATTTTGATGGATTAAAAGTACAGGACATGATTTATAAGCACTCTTGACTGTTGTAAGATAAAGTCAAGTAAATGAAATGAAATACATGAAGACAACCTTGATATCTATCTTGTATAATACAGTAACATCGTATCTGATGTATACATACATGCACATAAACGTGTACACACATTTACTTTGACATTTATACAGTGGCTATCAAATGTATTATTAATGAAACAATCTTTGACAAAAACGCTTCAAGATAAACTATGAATCCCCCCTGGGCATTTTACACCCGTAATCGCGTATAATCCTTCAATTGGCGACTCATATTGTGATTAAAGAGCTGCCCATTTTGCTTTTAACGACTTCCTCAATCAGTGTAATGGACAGAAATCTGCTTTTGTGTCACCTTTGACTGAGGATGTATTTTACCAACCTTTATAAAGTAAAAGAATTCTGATGACTAAAAAGAAATACCTTAGCAAAGCCTGGTTCAATAATTTCTTTTGCGTCTGCACTTGTCAGGTTTTTTGGTCAAGGTAAAGACAAAGAGACGGAAAGCTTTGTTCAAACTTAAGCTTTCATGTGTGAATGATTGGAAGCGGAAACATCTCTAGTTCAATGAAGGTCGCTGGAGACATATTCACTCCATTTTTATTGAAGTTTATTGACGTTCGTAAAACGGGCCTTAAAGGCTTTGAATTTGTACGATTTGGGAAGAGACTTTATCCCTTTACAGTCACCTATATTTTGATGGCCAAATTTTGTGGTATTATCCCTCGCTTCACACTCCATGTTAAAGGGATAAAAACTCTTCGTTTCGGCCAAAAAATGAATTTTCCTGGAGTAAACAACAATTTTCCCATACTTACCAATGGTTAATGAATCCATTTTAACATTCAAAGTTAGTCCCTGTTTTTTTTTTCTAAAAAGTTTGGTTTTTTGTTAAAATCTCTTAAGAGATTTTAACAGAGTATAGCCATCAATGGAGGTCACGTGGTCTAAAGACAAGCTCAGATATCAGAAAAATAGCTATAACTGCCCTTTTTGTGGTAATACAGAATATATTTTATTGCTATGAGTTATTCACGATGTTTTTATTGTAAAATATAGATCTCATACGAAGAGTTACTATCCCTTTAACTTTCACTGTCGACAGCTACAACTAGTTTCGCGAATAAATTCAAATGTATGCGATCATACATAATACAAACTACGTCAACATTTACTTCATCTGTGTTAAACCACAAAGAAATAATTCATCCCAAATAAACCAATCATTCTAAGCCAAATATTTCATAACATCTTGGACATTTTACTGTCATTGACATGTACATTACTATTTGATTATCACAACATTGTTGAGAAGTTTATTGGAATGAAGCGATGCTTTCTTTAATCTTTTCTTTCACAGAAAATCCAACGAATCAAAACCCGGAAATTTGTCTCGGATCATGATAAATGATTCGTCTTATAATTTGCGCATGCGCAGTCACTCTCGATACGAACCTTCCCCATACGAAAGACAGCGAATTTTCTGATTCGTCCAGTAGATTGATATTGCATGATAAGAGAGACTGATCCAATATTGGACTTAAGAAGTAATAACATCGAATCAATGCGTTATGACTTCTAAAGCCCATGTTAGGTAGCATTCAAAACAGATGATCCGCAGACCTTCCGATCTTAGAAATTAAGCCTCGAAGCCGAAATTTAATCCGCGTGCGAGCGGGGAGACCATTAAATGATATGATTAAGCCTAGGTCCCAACCGAACGTACGGCTGTTACGTGTGGTCTACGGCCAAAATATTGCGGAAAACGTGGAATTTCGTGCGTGAGGAACACGTCCATCGTGCGACATTTGAAGGACGCAAACAGCACGTAGAAACTTTTCACCAATTACTTCATTTCTTCCCTGCGATCTAGCTACGTCCTAGCCGGACGCAAGGAACCTAAAAACCGTGCGTCCAAAACGTAGTTGGGACCTAGGCTTTAGGCAATCTTGTTTTCTTGTATGGTCTGTCAAATTTGATCCGCAGAACAGTAGATCCGAGAATCATCTTTTCTGAATGCGACCTTACGTTATTTTTTTCCTCTGTAAAACCCTTTACTTTGCCCTTATAAACTTTCCGTTATACGACAAGGAACCTTTGTTTATCGCAAAACCATGAACAAAGCAGGTCATTTTTGCCGGGAACATCTAATATTGAAAATATCGTGTACTTCCAATATTTCGATATCTACCGATAAAGCACCCTCCTCGAAGAGAAACATGCAACACATCTGATGAAATTATTATCACATCATGAGGCAAGTTTTAAAGAAACAATATTCCCTACTTGCACGGATAGAATATGTGATAAGAGTAACTCAACTAATGTCGGACAAGTGCTGTGTAAATTAAGCAGACACTCAAAGGAGAAAATATGATGAAAATCATTTGAATACTCATGGTTGCCATGGCTTGAACATATGTAAAGATTGCATGTAAGAACGTAGTTTTCTTCGTCAGGTCTGCTGTTTATAAGTGCACCAAAAGTATCATCGACCTTAAGGGCTTATTCCCAAAGCGAACATGCACTTTTTTTCGAAGAACTTCCTTTTTAGGGTAGTATGCAGGAGATATGTTCCATTGTGGCCTTGTTAACACGCTGGTGATTTGCTTTCCTTTTGGGACCTAGACGGTTTCTTAGCGAGATATTGCAGCCATTTATTTCCCTTCACAGGGGGATATACCATAAGATCGATGAGCGGTTTGTAGTAATTACTTCTCGGGCACTTTGACATGGGAAACAAAAAAGGCGGGTAGAAATAACAAGATACTGCAGGATGCTGCTGTGTGATCCATATTCCCTAATGTTTTCTCTTTGTCACTGTCCTCATGTTAAATGGGCATGAATACCATGGTAAAATTAAAGAACACGAATTTAGTAAAGAAACAGTGAGTTGGGAATTAATGCCCACGGTGGTGGTTCTGTTCACCATATAGGTCTACCATTCCTTACGCAAATCAAACCAATTTGGCGTTCCACTGAGAAAGCGTAGCTGCGAAGGTCTGCCTGCAATTTTTTGGTGCCATACGCTTGAGCTCATTTTGGTCGTACCTTTCTGCTACAAAGCTCTTTCCTGATAGCGGGGATTTTGAGTTTCTCTTACATCTAATGGTCTTTGTTCTACATTTGTGCCAACTTTTTGCCCCAATAGCTGTTTGTGGTTTCACATATTGTCTTAAGAAATCTTGGTTGCACTCATTAACCTACCTAATAACTTTTGTTATGGCAGTTTTATATTATATAGTATGGGGGGTGTATGGTTATCCCCCCAAGTTTGTCACTTTGTAACGTATTATTTTTCGTCACTAATAGATGACAGTTTTCATTCATACAGAGCTTCTTTGTCCTTGTGAACATTTGGTTACCTAAAGATTTTTTACAGAAATACATTCCTTACGGCTAGAAGAGTAAAATTACCTTGGTTGATACATTAAGCATGTGGCCATCAAGTTGTGAAGGAAAGTAGAGAACCAGCCAGAAGTTGGCATAAAACCCTTAATTTTTGGCTCTAGAAAATGTACTTCCTATCGTAATAATGTTGTATCGAATAATGTTGTATAATTGACAGCATCCTTGCACGTTACTGTTACTGCCTTTCGATGACTCTGCTATTCTTCTCCCTGTTTTCTTGAACATGACATTTGCTTTTCCCTAAAATGTTTCCATAATTCACCAAATTCATAATTGATTAACACAAGGTAACCAAGCGAAGAAACAAATATACTTTTACCTGAAGGTAAAACAAGATATTATAATAGTACACTAATGAGCTTTTGTACGTAATTTTGCCTCTTTGGAATCGCAGAAGCAGTATTCTCTTCGATCAAACGATAGTACTGTCCATATTACGAATGATGCTACTGCGTGTGCTATAAATGTCCAAAGGGTTCTCAGAATCAGAAAATATAGTTACGACAACAATAAGGATTGCCATGTGAAAAATACGTTTCGACGTTACAGCCACGTGTGCTTAATGGTCGACAGAAAAGATTACGTATTTACATGTATTTATTTACGAATACTGTCAAAGAGCGAACCAGACAAACAAATTATTTGATTTGATCAAACGATTGGCTTATCAGTTTTGGCTGGTGAAATTTGTCAGAAAAAGGCCACTACATAATGTTAATCTGTAATGTAAGTTCTACTGGTTCGTATTTCCAGAAAATATTTTTACTATGATAATAGTTTTTATGCCATGGGGATATGAAACGCGCATTTTAAAGTCCGACCCTTTTCATTTTTTATAACGTCTGCTGAAAAAATTAGAAACCTTTTTGTCAGCGAACGCTTTTAAGCAAATGAGCTATAAAAGCAAAATTAACGGCGTTTGAAGGTCACTGTCTCAAATAATATGCATCCTCGCACAATCACGCCACTGCGCTATATATATATATACTAAATTCAGGGAGCGATGGGCCCCGTAAACCCACCTTCTTAAGGATACCGTAGGGTTTATTATCATCCAGATACCGAAAATGATTTTTTCTTGCATCTTATTATTCAATAATGCATGTACCTTTGTGCTGATTTAAAACAATAACCCCTTCCTAGAAAACATATAATGTCGGTGTTTATATTTGCCGTCGGTGTGTATAATCGTAGGCAACTGAAAGCTTTTATCACCAATCTAACACCTTTCTATTTTGAAGTGAGACAGCAATTGATTTATGGTGTAACCTCGTCCCTTATCACGAACATTGGCATAATTGACCACAATTGTATGGGCTTCAACACCGTACGGTCATTTTGGTTTAAATGTTTTTGAAATGTTATGGGCCCCTAACGACAGACTGTCATTAAACAAAGACATTATTTTGCTTCATCAACAATGAAATCTAATCTAAAGCTTTTAAGAAAAATAGCTGACAAGGTTTTGGGGTGGTAAATGGTGGACACCAGGTCATACATGTGTAATAATACAGTACAGTTCTACACACACTGGACAATAGAAGTGTCACCCCCTGAATCAGAGTAATCAAAGGTATAATGCCTGATCTACTTATTATGTGACTAATAAGTATAAAACCGCTGTGCCATGGAATTATATTGATGTTCTTTTTGTGAAATTTGATGTCAATAAAATGATACCAGGAGCATATCATTCCACAGTCATTTATCTCCCCCATAGTATTGGTTCAGTAGGGGTGACACTTCTATTGTCCAGTGTGTGTACTTAATATTCTATTCGATGATTTGATGAAAAAAAAACAGTTCATAGTTAATATATTTAAAGCTAGTGGAAATTCGTCTTTCATTCATATGATATTTAACTCCTGCAATTAAACAACCTTTATGTTATATGATAAAATCGTCTGTGTTTTATACGTCTTTTCAAACAGTAGCAATGAAAATATTCTTTTGTCACATACATGTACTAATTACACGTGAAATACTGCGATGGTCACGACGGCCAGTTATAACTTTATACCCATAGCTAAAGGAGAATGAAAATCCGCTCTTCCTAGACACATTACTGTACTCAACAGGAAAGTTGACAACAGCATAAAGATTAGGGAGTAGAGAAGAAGACCCACAAAAATCAATACCTTAACGTCACATCACAGCATCTGTTACAACACAAAATGAGAGATAGTTGAGAAATGTGACGGACAGAGCACATAATTTAGTTAGTGAAGAGGAAGACAGATACGAAGAAATAAAAAACAATCAGCGGGGCTCTTAGTCCGTGTGGATATTCAATTTCGACGAAAAAGAAAATGTTAAACCAGAGGAAAGAAATATTTCTTCTAAGAAAATGACCAGCAAAGACTTAGAGAAATCCAGAGGCATCACAGCACTGGAAGACCGTCAAGATTCTAAAAAAAGAAAGTGACAGGAAAACCAGACGAATAAAGGAAGCCATATGGATCAGGAAAACACTGAACTATCTTAACAGAGACGAAGACAGCTCACTCTTCTGTCCTCGCGTCTTTAAATGTTTGCCGTTAAATGTATGTCTTTGCGCCGTTGGTCCTGCCTACCTGCCAGTCTGTCTATCTGTCTGTCTGTCTGTCTGTCTATCTATCTGTCTGTCCGTCCGTCTATCTGTCTACCTGTTCGTCTAACTGTCTGTCTGTCTGTCTGTCTGTCTATCTATCTGTCTGTCCGTCTGTCTATCTGTCTACCTGTTCGTCTAACTGTCTGTCTGTCTGTCTGTCTGTCTACCTGTCAGTCTGTCTATCTGTCTGTCTGCCTGTCTATCCGTTTACCTGTCAGTCTGTCTGCCTGTCTGTCTGTCTATTTCTCTGTCTGTCTGTCTATCTGTCTACCTGTCCGTCTAGCTAACTGTCTGCCTATCTGCCTACCTGTCAGTCTGTCTGTCTGTCTGTCTGTCTATCTGTCTACCTGTCAGTATGTCTATTTCTCTGTCTGTCTACCTGTCTGTCTGTCCGTCTGTCTATCGGTCTTTTAAGGTCTCAGCTTCCCAGGTCTCCTCTGTCCAGCTTTTGTCAACATGTCCTATCGTGCTACCAAAAGGCGCCTTCTTTTCGTACACCCCTCCACACACTATATGCTTTGTTAATCTCTCTTGCTTCACCGTGCCTCACATTACGATACCAACCTTTAAACCATTCCCACTGCTCCAGTTAAACCATCATCGCATTCTCAACTTACAGCGCCCGCTGACATTCTACGTATTGGGTGAGCGTAATGCGGTCAACTCTCTGAAGCAGGGACGACAGTGTGTTGATATAACACCCTGGATGACTGACTGAATAAAGCAACGCCCATTAAAATAATGCTTGAAAGAGTCCAAGGGTTAAAAAATGAACCGTTCTTACGACATTTGATTTTTACTGGTTGATGTACACAGTGATGTGATGACGACATGGAAACTATAAAAAACGCCCTTTATCATTTCTAAAGACTTGAGAGTTCTGCAAAGGCTTGACTCTCCTAGGATATAGACAATGAAATACTTCTAAAAATATCATCAGCGCCTGAAATGAAAACAACCTCCTTTGTGAGCGTGACGTATTTTTGTCTTTATCTTTTGCTGTTACTCGAGGTAGCAAATACAATTCTGTCATAATCTTTCATGTCATTTATTTTGCACTTTCTAGTTGGTTTCCGCGTCGCTTTCTTCCCATTTTACTCGTGGCTGTCAATAACTTACATTACATGAGTAAAAACAACTTCCCAAAATATCAATGCACAATGCAATAATCATCTCTTTCAGAACAAACATATCCCAGTCTTGATTATAGAGGCGTACTTTTTGTTTCATACAACATATGATAATACAACAGTTTAATTTACTTAAAATGGAGCACAGAAATATGTATAGTTTTAATGCATTTATGAAAATTATGTAAAGAGATTGAAATAGGAATCTCTCACCATGTAGTTGTACAGAAACGTAGAAACTTCTGGACGGAGCCACGTTAAGGTTACGTCACGATGGCATTGGCTTTATCTAACTGATTTCGCAAGGTAAGAACGAAACAACTTTCAGGTTCCTTTATACTCTTTATTGTCACTTCCCAACTACCTTTTCTACATCTTCTTCCTCTCCCTTCAACCTTACACATTGCTTTTCGCCGTTTACATAACATTCTACGCTTAAGTACTACGAGGTCATGTCAATCAACTCAATCACTCTACAAAACACTCCTCGCTCCTTATTAACTCATGACTGTCAGTTACTAACCTTACAGTTAAACGCAAACAGGTAACTATCAGCTGAGACGGCCGTACCCGTGATTTATTTCAGCGCGTACGCTAACGTTTATCGCCAGACGTATTCGATTCTTGACACAAGGAGTCCAAGGAAATCAAAGTAAATCAGACCAAAAAAACAAACCTAACACCACCATCTGCTCACTGAGGTATTTCTGGTTACATACGTATTGGAACCTAAGACCCAGTAAATATAATTAGGTCCTAGTTGGAGACAAGACAGATGCTATAAAATCTCCACTGGGATGCTTTTAGAACAGAGATTTTTAGTATAATGGAAATCGTGGAGGACAACGCCAACCGTGACTAGCTTCCTTCCAAAGATAAGTATTATCTTGTGACTCGTACGTTCTTTTCTTTTAAATCATCCCAATGTTGCAGTAATGCATCAACGTCTCGGTACGGGCACGTGAAATAGGTATTGATAAGAGTATAAATCGGTGGAAAGATTGTTGAATTAACTGAAAAGAAATGATTTGTTGAAATAAATTAGCGAATGGAAGGAAAAGGGACGTAAAGATCGACAGACGCATGGGCGAATGAATGACACGCAGAAAGAATGAAAGAAAGAGAGAGATAAAGAAAAAAAGGAATTGTTATGACTTGCACGCACAGATGATTAGAAACAGGAAAATACTCGCGTGCATAGATACAAGCGCATTCACAACAGAAAAAAACATGTGAATTAACCGTCAAATACAGATCCCAATGCAATTTTCCTCAGACAAAACAAAATAATGCCCTGAGTGCACTTTGCTTTGTTTTGAAGTGATGAGAAATTGAAAGACATGAACGCTGACGTGATCTTATTACACTGTTAGGCATAATAATTAAGTAAGTAACGTAGGATGTTCTTACTACACGTAACAGTCTGATAGACAGTGAAAAGGTCGTTTCTTTTACGTCAGTCAACCAAACGAAAAAAAACTTGGCCACCTTTGTCATTCTTGGCTGCAATTATTTCCCTAAATATTCTTCAGACTTGTCATTTAATATGGAATATTTTTTCAAAATCATTTTTCATCAGTTTTTTTCCTATTTTGCTGACTGATAAATGAAAAAAAGGATTAAAATCGTGTTTTAATGACTTTTAATTATCTATCTGATCTCATAGTGACATCAGTTCATTGATTGAATTCGCCAGTGAAGCAAACAGAAATACATTGCCTATTCTATGACATCCTTTAAAAGAGATATTTGAATCTGCATATTTTCCTATTTTTCGTCTGTAAAAGAGTTACACGTTTCACTATGGACCCTCATGTCAGTGTCTAGTTATAGCAACGGTCGCTGTTACATCTGACCTCTTCTGGCTGCTACCAGCGATCTAAAGCGACAAGGCATTCCTTGGGCAAGTATTTTTAGAATTCAATCTGGAATAGCATTCCAGGCATCAGTCAAAACTTGTCCAATTTGGTCTAGTTTTGTTGTAGAACACGTAGGCCGTTGATTCGGTGAGTAATGGCCTACCCACATATTGTCTCTGAAGAGATTATTACAAAAAAGCAAACTAGATAAAAAAACAGACCAAATTTGAATGAAGAAATGGATTCATTAACCATTGGTAAGAATGGGAAAAGTGTTGGTTACCCCAGAAAAATTCATTTTTTGATCAAATCGAACAGTTGTTATCCTTTTAAGTATTCAATTTTACCTAATTATCAATCAACTGACAAGTGTCAATAAGATTGTTTGCCTATCTGGACTTCCTAAATGGCCAGTAAGTATTTTTGTATAATATGACATGTTTATATCACTGATTCCTGTGCCATCGTGTCACCTGCCAAATGAACGGTATAAATCTCCATTCCAATTTTCCAAATCATCACTATTTCAAGATGCCCCTTAGCGATGATATACGTTCGGGCTCCGAAAACAAGGGTGCGAATTAAAGACATCACCACACAAATGAAAAAAATGAAGCCCATAAGGTGTCATGACAGGCAATTTACCATGTGTTAAAGAAATACACCGAAGGTATTTAGGACTTGGCATTTCCTTTACTCCAGTCTTCTGTTGCAGTTGATACAACATAACCCAGTATTGTTTGCTCGTGTCGATTGCAATATCTTTGCATCAGCGATAAAGGAAAAGGAAAAGTGAATCAATTAAGAAGGAGCAGAGCGTGTTCGTTGAACCGACTGATTTGGGTGTCCGATAAGGATAACTTGCCGATTCCCCTACCCTGTAATTATCATGCGGCCTCTATTGTTCGACCATACGGGGCAGGGTTGGGAGACCATGCGGCCTTTTGGTAAGGGGACTTTCCAGCGGCACTGTAACACGACAACCACCTCGTTTGACTTCACCTGAGAAAAGAACACTGGGTTCCCACAGATTTAGATCGATCCATCTGGATCGATCTAACTCCCTGGGGGTTCACGCTAAATTGCTGTCAGCTTCCGGGAGCAGAGTGCGCACATAAGTTAATTACCCCCTTACAGCTTTTAGTAGACGGGACAGACATTTTAGCCGGTTAAGCTGACAGCAACCTAGTGAGACTCCCCAGGGGGATAGATCGATCTAAATTATCTGTGGAAATTGGTCTCTAAAATGCCATACACAATGGACGGTTGACTCATTTTTTAGCTCAAAACATTAATAAAATCAAAACCAAAATGGTCTCCTGAAACTGGGTTTCATTTGGTTTCATTCCTCTAACGACGCAAAAGATCAAACATCTGAGAATAATATCCAACATTGCATAATAAGTGCTATTACATGTACATATAGGCAACACAGATGAAAGGCATTTTACTTAAATATATATCCCATTAGTACCTTTCTACGAAATATTAAATCATAATTGTCACTTTGAACATTTTTGTTAACCGTCTATTTAGACACAGCTAGAGCACATGTGATCACAAAGCGTGCGTTTAGATGGAACAGAAACAATACTGCACCGTATGACACAATAGAGCGAATAACCGATGATTTGGATTACAGGGTTCATTACACGTTAAATCTGCAGTCTAGTCGGCACCGCTTTCTGGGAGTTTGGTCTGCTAGAACGTTTATACGCTCTGAGTGACTGTACACAATTGATTTGTTGACCTAGCTACTGTGCATTTATTTCACGGGATCTCTCGCTGAATGCAATCAGATGAAAAGATTACCAAAAGACTAGCGACTGTACGAGCGCGTTGGAAATTTGTCACTATGTTAATCTGATTGCATTTAACGAGTGTCCCCGTGTAGTTAGTGCGCTGTAGCTAGGTTTCTAAATTCATGATGAGTGGGTCCAAAGGTTCCAATCACTTATTTGTCCCATCTGATATCACAAGGGCCTCCAGTAAATATAAAAAATTGAGGAAGCGACAGATAATAGTTTTGTTAGAGAAAAACAGGGAACTCTGTTGTCAGAGAGTAACATTTTTGTACATGAAGCCGCTTGCTGATTGTGTGTGTGTGTGTGTGTGTGTGTGTGTGTGTGTGCAGATGAAACCGATGGTCTGGACTAAATTCGATGTCTTCGGAGTAACTAAAACCTGTCGCAGGACGGTGAATAAGATGAACCACTCAGGGCATGGTTTTATTTCACGTAATGATATGACGGACGCTTGTTTAAATAGCTCTCGTAAAAGTCTGGTGGTAATTTCCGCTTGATAACATATTCTAAGTAACCGTCCACTGCGCCATACTAAAACTGAACAAGCCAATATAGTACATGTAGTTAATTGTATACAAAATGTTGGCACAGCTTGTTGTTGATGATGATGATAATTTCATTTTTTTTAAATAGCCATAAAAGCAATGGTGGATACTATTACAAGCAACAGTTCAAAGTTTTGGGGGGTTTGTCATCAATTTACCGTTCATATACCTTAAATCAGCTGTGAAGTCACTTACAAGACCATTAGCTCGAATCAAGATATAAGACCCATCAGATATAATGAGCTCAATCATGGACCTACCTTGTATTGTTATTTCTAATACAACAGGGAAAAAAGAACTTAATACAAATAATCAATAAATGGACTGAAGGAAGAGATAAAGACATTCTTCGGTTATTATTCCTAATTAGACACATTCATCAGACTGATCTGTTAAGGTCGGGTTAAAGGATAACAACGGAGGATAACAGCGGAGGATAACAGTGGAGGATAACAGTGGAGGATAACAACGGAGGATAACAGTGGAGGATAACAACGGAGGATAACAGTGGAGGATAAAAGCGGAACGGAGGATAACAGTGGAGGATTACAACGGAGGATAACAGTGGAGGATAACAGTGGAGGATAACAACGGAGGATAACAGTGGAGGATAAAAGCGGAACGGAGGATAACAGTGGAGGATAACAGTGGAGGATAACAGTGGAGGATAACAGCGGAACGGAGGATAACAGTGGAGGATAACAGCGGAGGATAACAACGGAGGATAACAGCGGAGGATTACAGCAGAGGATAACGGTGGAGGATAACAGTGGAGGATCACTGTGGGGAGCTTTCCTATATAAAAAGAAACGGTGCAACGGCCAGAATAGCAAGAAATCGCAAACATATTTTCTTAGCAAGAAAGTTCAAATCACTGCCAATATTATGTCTGTAGTTTTTATCCTCATCAACATATAGATTTCTCTTGTTAGTTAACAGCATTAAATGATTTTTTAAGCATGACTTCTGATCGAAGTGGAGCCAAGATTTAATTGTTGTGCTACCGCAGGGACGGCAGGCGTGGAAGCCGGGGAGTCCTTTAGGCCCCTATTTCACACAGACCACGAATCCCACGAATCGCCAGGAATTGACAAATTTCAAGATTCGTGAGGAATCGTGAGATTTTGCCAATTTTCTGGTCTAATTCGAGACGCTCACGATTCAGTTACGATACAGGTACGATAGTGTTATGAATATTCGTGGGATTCGGCTGGAATCGTGAGATTTTGCCAATTTTCTGGTCTAATTCGACACGCTCTACGATTCAGTTACGATACAGGTGCGATAGTGTTACGAATATTCGTGGGATTCGGCTGGAATCGCACGAAAATTGTCCAGAAATTCACTACGATTTTTTGGAATCGGGAGTTCGTGGCCAGGACTTCGAACAGCTCAAACTTTTTGCAACGAATTCCCGATTGATCAAGAATTGCAAGAACTGACTACGATTATATACGAATCTGTTAAGAACTTCACGACCTGATTACGATTCAACCACGAAACCTGAAATTTTCAATTCCTGGCGATTCGTGGGATTCGTGGTCTGTGTGAAATAGGGGCATCAAAGTTTTTGCCACCAATTCCTGTTGGTCAAGAAGTGCAAGAACTGACTACGAATATATACGAATCTGTTAAAAACTTCACGAACTGATTACGATTCAACCACGAATCGCGAAATTTGTCAATTCATGGCCATTCGTGGGATTCATGGTCTGTGTGAAATAGGGGCATTAGGAATCGGTACCAGTTACTCCCTGGATCAACTTGTTCTGAAAGCACCCATTGTGATCAATCTATGACCGAATTAACCAAACCAAGTTAACTTTTATGCGATTTATTATTGATTGCTGGCTACTTCAGAGGACGGATGAAATATCGCAAATTTCAGCCGAACGGAGAGATTTGAACATTGGGCCTTTCATATTATCAAGAGAACACATTGACTGCACATTGGAGCTTAAGGACACTTGGCGTTTATGAAATAGGATAAAGACCGCCCATTACCTTTTATCTCTGGTGACTGGAAACCTCTTAGTGGTCACAAGGGTGCTATCTTTGATGGATGCTTGTTTCCGCGTCCAGTTTTCTATTCCCATCACCTAATGATACTGCTAGTATATGACAGAAAGCGTTTGCACTGTAGAGCACTGTTGGAGACGGAATACATTTTCTATTGAAATGTTTTGTGAGGTGTCGCAACGAGGGGTGGCACAAAAAGTTATATGCAAGTATGCATAGGTAGATAAAATGATCATAAGGTAAATGCATTACGTCAGCACAGTCGGCAAGAATTCGATAAACATCGACAGGTGGTAGGCGCTGGGGTTTAACCCCGTACGTGATTTCCGAACCGGGAGTATGAGTAAATCGGCAATGCTGACATTTTATGTCTTTTTCAAACTGTGCATTAAAAGTTGTAATATTATGTGCACGCAGTAATTGCGCCCACATCTTGGCTTTCTTCGTCCCGTAAAATACAGCTCAGGTGCTGAGCTTTCCTACGTCCCGACTTGATGAGCCTTTCAATGATAACTAAAATCGGGGCATAGATATGAGCTCAGCACCAGTGCTTTATTTTTTGCGGTGCATTTGTGAAGAGGAAAGACAATATACATGTATACAGTTCCTCCGTGCACATATCATGTTAAGTGTATACTGTATGGGAAAGAGACAAAACCCCAGTATCATTAGTCTACTCGACGTGCTTCCTGCACACGCTTACTGTGTGCATTGTATTTCGTATCTGCGAACTTGTTGTATAAGCGCAGTGAAAATAACCCACATATGAGGAAAAGAGTCGCTCAGAGCAAAGGAAACGGGTTTTATTAGAACTGTCGAATATACAATTGCTACTGCTGCATTTCAAAATAATGCCACAATTATAGGTACACTACATGCACGCTACGTTTATTGCTGGTAAAATGGCAAAAATCAAACGGCTTCTCTTTTTAAACAGGTGTATCACCATCCCATCGAGTTAAATTTTTCTATTTTTTAAGCTGCTCGACCGATGTCATGATTTTCAGTGAAGTTTCGGGTGAGCCAACAGCCCAATGATAAAAATGAATACACTATCAAGAATGTAAAAAAGTATCCCCCCCCCCTGCTGTTTATCAATAAGCGCTGCGTCATTATATAATAGTGCCATTACAAAATAATCGAACTCACGTTCGTGGTAGAATTTTCCACGCCAGATAATGCATGCAATATGCGTATGCAATAGTGAATGTGTGCGCGTGTGTGAGTTCGTGCGTTTTTGCACGATTTACTTTTGCTAAAAAAAAAAGTAAAAAAATGAAATAATGGGTATGTAATTCGGAGGAAAGGGTAAATTATGCTGGCAATGAAACCACCAGGAAAGAGAAAACGAGGGAGAACGAACAAAATATTTATCGGTGCTGTCAAAGACCCCTTTTCCATACCTCGATCGATCTAGCAGGATCGACCCATCTCCGGAGGGATTCTCGCTAAATTGCATTCAGACTAAGCGGCTGAAATGTCTGGCACGTCTTCTGAAGCTGCTTAACGATAGTTAATTACCCCCTAACAGCTTGACTACGCGTGTCAGACATCAGAGCCGCTTAAACTGAACATTATTTAGCGAGAATCCCCTCGGAGATGGATCAATCCTGCTAAATCGATCTAGGTATGGGAACGGAGGCAAAGAAGACATGCAGAAAATTAGAATAGAAGAGGACTCGGAGTGGGTTCATGGAGGCATGCTCTCCGCTGTGACGCCCCCTGAAGGGGACAAAGCCGAAAGTCAAAGAACAAGAACAACAACGAAGGATTCACAACGGCTCTTGTATCCAAGGTCAAGAATGGTGATGAATCTTCACAGTGCCCTTTAAAGCCGATTACAAACCTATATTTATCAGTAGATCAGTTACTGCTTCAGCAAATGTCCGGCGAAATGTCATATGATCTATTTGTGACTTGTGTGATACAAAAATTAATTAGAGTGAGCGGTAGTCAGAATATCCTTTTCCCTTTGTCCTCGGAGAACTCGATCAGGTCACGTTACCGTCTAAAACCAATCTATAACCAATCTAGAGTTCTAGAGTGGCATAAATTTTATCTGTTTTTCTCGACCCCTGACAGCAGATTTTCTCAGTTTCTCTTTTATCAACTATTTCTCACAAATGTGAGCTATAGGTTGTCGAGTGTCGCGCTGTCTGTCACAGTTTTAATTTGAAATGCCTGGCGTTCTTTGTAATGACGCCCTCGTGAAACCAGCATATGTATGTCCGAACAAAGTAATAGCGGCAGATTAGAGGTGACAGAAAGTTTAGCGTTATCTCTTGAAAAACACCCGCACACATAAACATCTGCAATTGATGCAATTGTGAAGGCAGTGTGTCACCATCAAAATGTTTTATGTATGAGAATATGGCAATAGTCAGATTTATCTGAGTGCTAGAATCAAAACAGTTCTTACCACTATACTATAACTTAACAGCTATAGAGACAATAAATCTTCAATGAGATTGATAGAATGAAAACTTGAATAATAGTTTTTGTGTCGCAATTTGTATTTTTTGATTGTTCTTCTACATGTTTTCCTTTTTTTGTGTATCGTCGGGGCTACTTGATAAAATGTAATAAGCTCCGTGATTGATTTTTTTTTCACTATTCCTTTTTTTTAGAGTCAAGACAATGCCAAACCCTACTCTCCTACTAAGGCCATGACGGTGTGACAGGAATGATAGTCCGCTAGGAACCGTAGTCCGTTCCCCATTACTTTGTACAGGTGTAACAGGAATGATAGTCCGCTAACCGTAGTCCGTTCCCCATTACTTTGTACAGGCGATATTTTCCCCATACACTAACCCTGATACTGTAACTCTAACCTGTACTAATCATATGAGAGCCTGGACTTCCATTCTTGTCCAGTAGCGGATCCAGGATTATTTGAAGGGGGGAGGGGGGGGGGGGTCCGGAACGACAGGCCTCAGAAGCGAAGCTAACCATCGCCCCCTTGGTGTGGGGTACGGGGCCGTCTCAAGGGACTCGAAAAAATATTTGGTGTGTTGGAGAGCAAACTGTGCCCTTTGGTACGGTTTAGAACTATGACTTAGCTAAACAAAATTTAATTTCAAGAGGGCAATATTGGTGTGATATATTTTTCAGAATCCGAAAGGAAGCACCCCCCTGGCCGCTTCTATAAATTCGCCGCCGCTGTCACAGCGGTAACAAATAATTTCTACTTTGTGAGTACCACTCTACGTGAGTCCCCTTACTTGGTCCAGTATACCGGAGGAAATCTTTTACTGGAGCTAGTGGTAAAAATGTTCTTTTTTTGCTTGATTTTCGATAAAATAAAATAGAATTTAAAAAATAATAAAATCGTACTGGAGCATAACGTAGCCCCAACCTGCTTCGACATTTAGGGTCAGGTCTCAAGTAATTCTTTTTTAATTATTCACAGGCGGATTTTAATAATAATCAAATGATAATGGTAATGGTATAGGATAATTTCTCGTATAAACACTTGCCATCATTTAATCGATCTAACCACATTACTTGTAAAAGTACAAGACCATCTTAACTCACTTGTAACTCCTGGGATTTTTGACTTCACAAATGCCAACCCTTCACCAAACTGATTAAATCTTAAAAAGCTAATAGAACGGTACATGTGCTTCTCCAGTTTTCAAAGTTCAGTGTTATGAGTAGTTATCACTTCCCGCCTAAGAAAACCACCTTGGTTATTTTCCTGGTAATTTATCTATGAGCTTCAAGGTAAGAAATAGCTAGACAACTTACCGTTCAGGCACCATTCACAGCCAGAAGGGGACTTTCTATCGCCTCTGAGACATCTGTTGTGTATTCTAGTTATTCGCACATAGAGAGTCGTTGATGACACAGCGCTTTCAAACAATACGGGCTCTGCGAAAAATATGGGCTTGCCTATTGTGTTGCTGAATGAACAACGATTTGAAAATCGTCAAGGTTTTCCCAGGCCAACCCTTGATAAGTCTGCTCGAATGCTAGTCTTCTTTTTCAATGATGAGCCAGGTTGCAGCCCTTCTCGGCGTGGAGCTGCAACAATTATCTTCTTATAGTCACCAATGAAAATGGAGCTATCAACGACAAAAAGCATTATAATATTCATTTGTAGCATTAAGTACCTACTATCCGTAGGTTTAATCCCCACATTATCAAAAGAGCCTTCCAATGTTTATATTGCGCATGTGTTTTTATTTCAGTATTGTGTATTTTATCTGTGCAAAAGAATCTGCAGAACTGAAATCCCTTGAGTTTCGTTAAACACAAACTACAGTTTTATTTTTCTATAACACGACATCGAACCATCGAAAAATCAATTATCAATATTAGCGTATCCTTTTTTAACGTAGTTCAGTATGACGGAAGTGTCTTACCTCACTAATGATTTAATGCGTGGCATTTATTTAGTTTATATCTCTTTTTTTTCAGCCATTTGTTTTATTTGTTGTCGAAGTTTCAATAAAGTGAAATCTCTTGGGTAACGATTAGAAAATTAAACCACTCTTTTCCTGGAGAGCTGGAGTACGCTGGTACGTGTTGCATAAGTGTTGAATAAATGAAGAAAAAGATTCATCTCGATCGGGTGATTGTTTTAATGTATATTATTTTTTCAGATCAGCGAAGTGGTGTGCTGATGAGTAGGTTGTTAAAACAAAAAAAAGCGTTACTCAATCATCGCCTCTGTTTACAGCAATGAGAATGATAGTAATTTCCTTTACGATGATAGGAATAAAAGCTTTCAAAAGAATTGAGCGCTTCATAATCTAAATTTATATCAAAGTTTCACACGTTTTTATTCCTGCAAGGTTTATAGATTTGCGTTAATCCCACACTATAGAATAAACAGGACCAGTACCGTGATGCATCATTCTAGCGCGAGTGCTCGTGTCGGCGCGTGCCCCTGATAGCGGCACTGCATTTATAGGTGTAACTTGACTCGTAATTACCTCCACCAGAATAAAAAGCTGTTCTTTTGCCTTTGTTGGTGTGTTAACACCCTGATTCATAAAAAAGTTGGGCAACTTTTTCGGGTTAGGCAAAATCGACAACTTTTTAGCGTTGACCCATTGATCAATCAATTTTAATAAGTTTAATGAGATAATGAAAATGGCTGTGCATTGACAGTGTTTGTTGCTGGTCGTTTTTCGAGTTAGTAATGTATATCATAACAAAATGCACTTGCATAAACACACTTAGGCAAGCGTATACTCTAATGACAATAACTAATTAATATAAAACAAGCTGTGAACACTTTTTTAATAGAACACTTAGACAAAGAAGTTTAATGTTATTACATCACTTTAAGGGTGTTAAACTTGTTTAATCCATCCAGTTGACTGAAATGTAGACTCTATGGCTAATTACCACCCAGTAGAAATGAACAGGAACAAAGGGAACAAAATTTAACTGTATAGACCAGATAGCATTCAATAAAGAACGTCTGCCATAGTTTTTCGACTAGTTATACTGGTAGCGTTGATAACAATGCGTCGCTGAATATTTGCTTTTTATCCCTTTTGTCCGTTTTGTGTGCGTTGTTTTACATGACAAAAGAGCCCTTCAGATGCTGTAAAAACAATTTCGTTTTATTTCCACCGAATATGAACGTTACTGCCCGTAAAAGTACAGTAGACTCTACAGGTGGGGCTTTTTTAAGAAATGTACAAATTTGAAAAAAATATATGTGGATTTGATACAGCAGATCGCAATGGACGCGATTGTATTTGTCTCTCATTAAACCCAATATAATCCCCTGCTCTGACACAGGTGTTGTTTGTGTGCAGACAATATAGTTTATATATCTCTCTCTGGCTGTGACATTTAAAAATCTTCTAATAGATGCCTAAAGTCATCAAAACTCCATTTTAATGCGCTCTCTAAGGAAGCGCTGAAAGACGGTCACTGTCGTCTTTAAGTCGACTCGTCGCCATCCATCACGCTATATAACCTTATGTTGGTGCATCCAATTAAGGAGATACAATATTGAAAAGACAGCACCTGGGGCTTAAGTTGTGACTGAACGAGTCATTCCGCTATCCATTAATACAGGTCAGGCCGCTTAGCACATCACGATTAAGTACAACATGTTCGAAAATCCTCGCACAGTAACAGAAACCATGCACAAACTTGTGACTGGTACATTTACCGGAGTAAATGCCGGGAAAAGGTCTTCTAGGAACTTCTTTTTTATTCAAATGACCCCTTTTGCCAGAAAAAAAAAGGTTTTTCACTTTTCCTTCCACAGTCTTTTATCCAGGATTTCTCCAATACATCGAATTTCCCTAAGTCTTCCTAGTCATTATTGCTTGACCTGTACTTACGATGTTTAATACAATCTAAGTTGAATAATAATATCCAGTCCCTTCGACCCCCAAGTCCTCTAGTATATTGCAGAAGGAAAAATCAACACCAGGTACATTTGTTGAAGGGGTTTTGTCGTTTCTGAGTTTTGAATTGGGAAAGTGGCCTTGAACGATATGCAGACATACAAAAGCATGACTCTGGAACATTTTTTGACGCGGAGAGCATCATGCACATTTAAGCAAAACTCTAAAGCATCCAGGGAACATTTGCCCTAAAAAATTAAGTAACGCAGAAGCGAATGTTATGACCTATCAAAATGATCTAGTCAGGCCCGTAGCCAGCAATTTTCAAAAAGGGGACTCTTTTTTTTTTTTTTTTTTTGAAAAAGTGGACCTTTTAAAATGTAGCCTTCAGAGGGGACCCCCCTCCCCCCCCCCCCTCCCCGGGCCGGGGGGTGGCTGTGGGCCCGCAGAGTTAAATATTTAAATGCTTCAGCATCAAGTCTCGAAAGCTCAAAAGGTGTGCCTTAAGTCTAAATTGCCTTAATTTTAAGCTTGTAAACAGAGAATAATTACCTTGTTATACCGCATTATTCAAATTCATGACACCTATTCGACCTGTAATTGCATCTCCTTGGAACGAATGTCTTGGTTAAAACTTTCCTGAGATTTAAAGTCCTATGGACACCCATTACTAAGTATTCTAAGACCCCATTTCCAGAGATTAGATCGATCTACTTTAGATCGACCTAACTCCCTGGGGGTTCACGCTAAATAGCTGTCAGCCGAGCGGACACGAAAGTTAATTACCCCCTTACAGCTTGTAGTAGGCGGGACGGACATTTAAGCCGGATTATCTGACAGTAATCTAGTGAGACTCCCCGCGGGGATAGATCGATCTAAAAGCTCTGGGAATACAGCCTAAGTCCTGCAGATAGGTATCGATGTCCGAGTCGGATATATTTTCCCAAATGCGTCTGTCATTTTCATATGGTAGTTGTGATAATTTTAGAAGTTTTAAACATATTGTTTAAGCATGAGATTATGCATACCCCTACAGACACTTTCTCTGGCTAACTTGAGATATTTCAAATAAACGAAAAATCGAACACAATCTTAGATTAGATTTGGATTAGATTTAGATTTTCATTTTATTTTCATTTACTATATAAATAATATGAGATCGGCACAGCCACCTTTCAGTGAGTCTTAAAAATATCTCAACATCTTCACGTTACATAAATACTTTAATTTTGGTTAGTCCTCCCGTGCCCACTTTTCTAACCGATGTTCATGTCCTTCATACATGTCTAGAGATGTAATGTGACGGTACTGAATTGTGCATTATTCGGTTTAAGGAAAGTTTGGCGTAGTAAAACGTTAATTTATGGCGACGGTCTAACACTTACAAATTTGCTTGAAGCTTACTATTCAATATTTCAGGCGTACACATTACTTTAATATCATTAAGGCCACACTTTTTTAATTTTATGGATGACATCCTGCGCGCGCACCGATTTTCGTCCGTTCTCCAAAAAAAAAAAAAAAAATCCCCCCCCCCCCCCCCCCCCCCCCCCCCCCCCCCCCCAAGGAAGTCGGTTGTCGCAACGTCGTTATTGAATTTGCCGGAAAATGCAATCGGCAATCCTCGGCTAATTCCGCAAGCTCCATGCTGTCATTGTCGACTGCGGAGACATCCGAGTAGTTCCGAGTGCGGAAAATGAGCTTTCTGCGCATGCGTATTATCACCACGTGGAAATATGGCCGCTTTGCTGTCAAATTCATCTCTAGCATTAATTTCAAAATACACGACAATTAAAGTCATAAAGAGAACGGGGGCCGTCGTTTTGGATTGGTTTGCCATTGATATTGGACATGGAGATATCACCTTTTTACAATTATACGAAAGGCTGGCCGCGGCCAGCGATCATCACCCGGAAAATTTCATTGACATTCTGTCCAAAGCAGCACATAGGCTTACCAGGGTTTTTTTTTTTTTTTTTTTGTAGCGAAAAAAGGGTCGACAAGAGCGTCGTGGTATTTGGTGGACTGAAGGTTGGACAGGCCACCCAATAGTTGGCTGCTACGTGTGAGTCGAAGTAGACAAAATGGCATCGACCGAAATTACCTTTTTTAGATTTGGTAGTAGGAAGCATAGGCCTATCTTTGCTTCATTTTTTAACAATTCTGTGAAGTGTTCACAATGCTTAAATTTTCGAGAGTACAAATAAAGACACGCTGTTTATTTGATATTTGTTTTATTGATTGCTATACCAACAGAATGCATGAAATAACCTTAAATAGATTTGGTAATATGCAGCATATATATATTCATGACTTTTTACCTTTCTACGAAGTAGGCCCTATTCACAATGCTTTAATATTTTGAGAGCATGGATAAAGACATGTTGTTAGTTTGATACGTGTTTCTGTGGTAAATTAGTGTTTCCAGCTGTGTACTGAAAACATAACTTTTCTTAAGCAGTTTTTTTTTTTTTTGGACTGTTTTTTTTTTTTTTTTTCGCCCGCTCGCACCGATTTTGGGGTCCCCAGAGGATGTCATCCATAAAAATAAAAAAGTGTGGCCTAATCAACACTATTTGATGTTTATCACTAATCTGCTTCATTTCTGTTTATTAAAGGGAGCTTCAATAAATGCGGCCGTCATCGGCCAAATTTCGAACATTACAGTTACACTTAAGTTTGTTCTTTTCGTTTAACTGGCATGTCCTATTACTTAAAGCCTCGGTCACAACCGGCCGTACGGGCTCTTACGTGCTGTTTGCGTCCAAATTTTGCCCACAATCTCACGTCCCACGCAAGTCCTTCTTACGAAATTTCGAGTTCGCAGACAGCCCGTAAGCACGTACGGAGGATGTTGGACATGTCAAAAAGATTCTACGAATAGCCTGCGAACAGCGAGGCCGCAAGCGTAACTTGCTCCCCTTGCACGGAGTTTACAAGAGAGACGCGCGTTGTGCAAGACGCACGTCGCAAGCAATGAAGGAGCAAGTGCCCTTTGCGCGTTGAGCAAGGCGCCCGCCCTCAAAACTAACGAACAAAGTCGAGAGCACACCGGGAATGCGTCGCACGTGCGTCACCCCCACGCCTGGTGTATAAAAGGCGTGCTCACGACGCACGCTCGTGTCTTTATAATGAACGTCGACTGTGTAACGTGTACAACAATTTTCAAAATTTTTCAAAATATTGCACAATTAAGTTTCTAATATGCCTCCAAAAGGCAAGAGAAAGAAGCTTACAACGTAGAAAAAAGGGAGGAGGAAGAAGCAAGAAGAGGAGAACAGGAATCAAAACTGACGTACGCCGTCAGTACGTCAACACACACGTGTGAGGCAAGTGTGAAGCAAAACTGACGCAAAAGGGCACTACTTTCGCCACGCGTTGCATTCGCTTCGTAAGTGGTGAGTGTGTGCTACGTACACAGGAAGCAAGACAAACTCAAGAAATGAGTACAATTTCCACGGCCATCACTCCTTGCAATAAGCGTCCCTGCTTGAAAGGACATCTCATGTGGCCCTTGCGACTCGCAAGGCAGACTTTCCTCTAACTCTACGACCTCCACGGCCTCCGCAACACCCAAAAATCGCAGGGGACGTACGATCCTGAAATTCGTGCTCCCGGTTGTGACCGAGGCTTAAATCAGCTTAGATCAGGGAGAAATAAAGGGGTGTATATCAAATAATACACTGCCACCTTTCACGCTATACACACATATGCTTGTGTGTGTGTGTGTGTGTGTGTGTGTGTGTGTGTGTGTTGAACGTCTCGAGCGTTAGCGAGATGTGTTCTGATATATATATATATATATATATATATATATATATATATATATATATATATATATATATATATATATATATATATATATATATAACCCAGGCAGTTGCAGTTTTATTTGAGACTATGAATGAAACGTCTATAATTGTATAGAAAATGAACTGAATTTATCTGTTATCCTTTTTAACATCCTTCTGACAGCATTTTTGTCTCTCATCTGATATCTCGTGATATCTGGAAGGTGGAAGCTGACTCCCAAATTTCCCATTCTAAAGATTTTTCAGGTGGAAGTAGAAAGCATGTGATTTTATATATACTGTAGAGCAGTGCTCTATAACAGGTGGTCTACCTCGATGAGTTTATGTAAGGATTTCTAAAATGAATTAGCCACAGCTCATGGTTTAAAAAATCTTGATATTTAAATCAAAATGAATTTGAATAATTTCAGTAACCCTAATTGTATGCCAAACAAACTACTTGTTGTTCGTTGAAATTAAGACATTTTTTTGTGTATAGACATCGCTGCTGGGGATGCGAAATCACTTAGGGGCCATTCAAAATAGATGGTCTGAGTATTAACTGATCCGCCTACTAAATATGGCTGACCACACTTCAAAGCGATCCCACTGATTGTGGATGCCCCCCCCTCTCCCCCAAACCCCCCCCCCCCCCCCCCCCCCCCCCCCCCCCCGCCACCACAAGCGCCGTTAAACGGATAAAATCTCGGCTCCGAGGTTTAATTGTTAATTGCTAGGCGCATGCAGCGACGGCGCGTTTGGAGGAGGGGAGACCATCTAGAATTCAAATTATTCAAATATATTTCGATTTAAATGTCAAGATTGCTTTAACCATGAGCTGTGACTAATTGATTTTAGAAATCCTTAAATAAACTCATCGAGTTTTGAAGTGTGGTCGGCCATATTTGGTCGGCGGATCAGTTAGTACTCGGATTATCTATTCTGAATGGTCCCTTAGTTTTCTCTGTGCTGTTGGTATCTCACAAACACGCTTTACTCATGAGCCTGTGTGTACGTTGCTGCCAAACTGTGAAAGGAAATTATGTCCGACAGGAATATATGTTCTAGCTGCGTATAATGACAGCTGGGACTCTAGGTTCAGGGTAGGACATTACATCCTAGCCCACATGAAAATGCAGTAGTATCGAAGTAGCAAAGAAGCATTAACGCAGTAGTGGTGTGGAGCATATTTGCAGTAGAAACGCAGTATACCCTACTGCAATTCTACTTCAAAAATTACATAGGGTTGTACAGAGGAGGAGCATTAATGCAGTAGATTAGCAGCATGATAGAAGCATGTTTCAAATATGCTAATTAGCTCCCAGTGCGAAGCAGATTTGATGCATATTTGCAGTATGATTGCAGTAGTCTACTGCGCTGGAGCATCTACTGCGTTTTCGTGCGGGTAGGAAACGCACGTTTTCCCAGGAACGGAGGTCCGTATGGTGTATGCATTAGTTTCACCTCGGTAATTGAACAGCCCGCTGATAATTTTTTTAAGTTGCAATTAATACCCGCGTCTTTAGGTCAACGGCCTTACAAAGGACATTTTTCAATGAAATTGCCCTCATATTGGTATCAAACTGCTCTCTTTTTCTTCTCTGTTGGCGCATGAATTGTACCAGCAACTTCATGACAGTTTTTGTTCTTAATAAGGAACGTTGGTTGCCATAAACAGCACGGACGTCCTCCGTTGTAAATGACCTCTATCGTGAAATGTGGCGTTTGTGAAGGAAAGTGAACACTGCATTTACCAAATTCGAGACTGGAGGGGGTCGTAAAATCCGCCTTTTTGTCCGTTAAAGGTCAGCTTTGAGTTAAAATTTGATTTAAGGTCTTTATTAATCGGTCCCGTTGAGAAAATTAACTCCTATTTGAAATTGCCGGCTATTCACCCGTTTCCTTTATACGCCTGTTATAGCTATAGCTGTTTCGAGTGGTAATACGAATAAAGTAAAACTTGTACTTTATTCGAATTCCCACTCGATATGAAATGAAGGTATTGCATTCGGGTTACCGAGGAAATGTATATCATTATATTGCAATAACCATGAAAAAATTGCAGACTGCATTCAAAACTGTTTAACAAGAACTGATCATCCGACAACATTCATCGGACTAAAGCGGGTAATCCACAGCAGATCATTTGATTAATTCCTGATCTTTTTTTCAAATCCCCGTAGAAGGCTTAGTGGTCCAAAGCTTGGATTAGATAGTCCATCTTTATTGTAGATCTGTATATATGCATCATTATTACAACTTATTTATTTCCTACAGATCCATATGGTGATTTGAATCATCATCAATTTCTGTTTTGATGCAATTTTGTCAGATGCACTTATTGAGTTATAAATATCTTAGTCATCATATGCCTGGGCGATAGTACCAAAAGTGTTCCTAGCGGCAAACTGAAAAATTATGAAATGTTAAAATAACTACTTAAGACGGTTTAACATAAACTTGCCTTGTGTTAATTGCAGCACAAACGACGCTTAGGGCTAGGAAAGATGTAAAACAAAATCAAGTCTGGGATATAACTATCAAAATGCCTTACTTTCTGCCAGTAAAAAAATATTAATCAGTAATATAAAACGATTGCTTAGGAGAATAAGTGGACTTTTTCAGAATTTGTAGGCTATAATGCAGAATATTCCAGTGCTTTTTAACAAATTTTTGCTGTATGATTCTAGTGGTTAGCAGATTCGAGCGCAACTTGAAGATGGTTTTGGGGAGGAAAGAACAATTTAAGGTGCTCCTGAAAACCTAGGAAAACACAAAAACCAGTGATCAAACAATTACCAGACACTTAAATAAGAAGAATATAGCAATTACGGTGGCTAAAAAAGAAAAAACTATTTCTTGCACTTAATAGGTTTAGCACATATTGCGTAGTTTCTTATGGTTAGGCAATGGCATTTTCCGTGCAATCGATTTTCAGCTTTGGTATCATAATCTTATGTGACAAGCTTACTCAACACAGACCATGGGTCCCTGGCTCTTAACAAGTTTCAAAATGGTGAAATCATGAAAAGATATTTATTTGTCATTTTCGTTTAACGGTCTTATTTGGGGGGATGGATACGTTTAAAATAAAAGCCTCATCATCGTCATTCAGAGGCCAAAGTGTTCCACTGTTGGACAAATGCCTCAGCATGCTTCTTCCAGTGTACTGTCTTGGGCTTCACTCTTTCAGTTTGGTGTTTTCCAGTACGCATTTAGCTCATTCCTCCATCTCTTGCGAGGTTTCCCTTGTTTGTTATTTCCATATCTTGCTGTCCATTCTGTCAGCCTTATTGTCCATCTATCATCTTTGATTCTACTGAAATGTCCTGCCCATCTCTACTCCATTTCTTTAATTTGAAGCAGCACATCCTTCACTTAAAAGCCTACATTTCCCAAAATAGGATTTGTTTTGTGTGAAATACTTACTTTTATTGCAAAAAAAACTTTTACAGCACAAACACCTCTTTTTGTTGCATAATTCATTCGGCGTTGGATTTTTAATATTTTTGTTAAGGAGGTTTGAGACATTAATTACGATTTTTTCACTGACAAAATCAGAAGTCAGCCCTTCAAAAAAAATTCCTGGCATCGGATTGAGGTACCTATTGTAGTGATTAAACAGTCGTAAAAAGGGGGTTTGATAACTGTATAAATTAGATGAATCTATTTGAAATCGACATGAAAGTTTACCTTCCACACCCACCCCAAACAAAATTGCTGTTTTCACGCCATCAGCTAGAGTTATCAAATTCTTTGCGATTTATTTGCTGCAACGGCATTATCACATAACATTACGCTGTTTTAATTGCACTATCTATCTAAGAAAAAAGGTAACGTCTCACAAGTAACTCACGTCAATGTTATTGACATAGCCTTTACTGTGCTGCTAACGCCATCTATAAGGCGAAGGTAAAGATCAAAGGATCCTGTTACAGTTGCAGAAATATAAAGTTAATTTGATAATTTAGATCGGCAACACCTTTGATAAATGAGATCTGAACCTTCAAGTGGTTGTGGCAGGAATTGTAACATTCGTCCAATTGACTTCCCCCGATACTTCCGGGTACCCTAACCTGTACTAACCTTATAGGATCCCGGACTTTCTCGTAATTCTAGGACTTCATGTAACATTTCTATCACGCTGTTTTGCGTGAGCTTGAAGTGTAGCTGAAACATCTGTTTGCTACCTTATTGTATTGTACATCATACTGATAAAGTTGGAGTTATACATACTGGGTAAAACATTTCATACTAAGGGTGCTTTCCCAGAGATTTAGATCGATCCAGAGATTTAGATTTACACCCCATTCTCATAGATTAGATCGACCTACATTGGATCGACCTAACTCCCTGGGGGTTCACGCTAAATAGCTGTCAGCCGGGCGGACACGAAAGTTAATTACCCCTTAAAGCTTGTAGTAGGCGGGGACGGACACTTAAGGGGGATTATCTGACAGTAATCTAGTGAGACTCCCCGCGGTGATAGATCGATCTAAAAGTTGTGAGAACAGAGCCTTAGATCGAAGTAACTCCCCGGGGGTTCACGCTAAATTGCAGTCAGCCGAGCGCGCACCATAGTTAATTACCCCCCTTACAGCTTTTAGTAGGCGGGACAGATACTTAAGCCGGCTAAGCTGACATCTAGTGAGACTCTACACAGGGATAGATCGATCTAAAATCTACGGGAATGGGGTCTAAGTTACACTAATTCGTGAAACTATTATATGTATTGTCTACGATTATAAAACATGAGAAAGAATTGGACACTTTTTGACGCTCAAAAATACAAATTTTATCTTTCTTGATCAAACGTGATCAAAACAGGCTGTACATTAATTTTTTAATTTAACTCATCTTTCTCTTTTTACTCCTTTGCAATTTAACTAGTTGTGTTTACCTCTCTTTTAAAGCCATGTTGCCCTGAGCAAGCATTTACATTAGCTCTCTGATATCCATCAAATAACAGATACTACAACCAATAGATTACTTATACTTTTTAGTTTGCTCTCTTCATTACAGATAAGCTACCCGAGTCATGAAGTAATTGCTCGCCTTGTTCTGGTATAACGTGACCAGAGAGTCCCCCATGATAGAGTCTTTTTCCCATTCATTTGTACAGGTGAACCTCTCCCTAGGTTTTGACCCACTTACGTTAGGCTAACCCTAACCATTATAACTATATGGAGGGCGGACTTTCTGTTACCCGGACCCTCAGTTTCGTTACACCGGTATGTAATATTGGATAAGCATGGGAAGGAACACACGTCACAGTAAGTCTAGATTTCATTTCACGTTTATAAATATTGAAAGGTACAGTGTGAAATGTTTTTTAGACTTAAACTACTACACATACGTGTTGAGATATTATGGGGAATATTTTTTCGAGACGCCAATACAGACAAGATAGAGACTTACATTAGTATAAAATCAAGTAAAATGATGCAGGATTTAGAGGGGAAAGGAAAAAATGGCAGATCTTGTGTGTCCTGTACAACAACAACAAAAAAAATGACAGAATCATACACAAATAGTTTACAGGTAATTTTCTATGAAGTTCACAGAGGCAGTGTGAGTGCGCCATGCTGGCTATTGCACATCACTAAAGTGTAACTTTCTAAGGCGCAAAAGGCTGCATCTTTTACGTTTGCAAATTACCCCTTTCCTCGACAGCCTCGGTTAAAGCCACCTCACATAATTTCCACAAAGACCTCATAGTTTGAAGGCCGGGAACCCCTTAAAGCTTGCTAACACATGAAGTAGGGTGACGGGCAATAACCAATATCATATGTACGCATTAAGGCTTCGTTCACATGGAAAGTGTTTTTTCTAAAAATCTATTTTCTATTCGCGGTATATCTTGTGGTCACGGTCTGTGCCCTGAATATCCCGCGGCGTAATTACTGGCAGCGCGAGCCAGTTACTTCCAAAGCTGTAATTAATTCTCAGGGCACAGACCGTGATCATAAGATACCGCGAATAGAAAATAGATTTTTAGAAAATAGACTTTCCATGTGAACGAAGCCTAAGTCACAAGCACCTGCTTAAGTACTCCACGCATAATGACAAAAAAAAAACGATCAAGTACAGAAGTACAGAATAAAACTGTCGATTTTGCAAAACCAGCTGCTGCTCTCTGAAAGTGGAATGATTAGTTTAAGGCAAAATGAATGCAGTGTTCCCGCCATTTCACTCGACTCCTCACCCCCCCCTTCCCCCCCGCACCAACCCAACCAACAACCCATCCACCGATCCCACCCAGTCGGTAGTATATATATATATATATATTGATCGTCCAACTTTTAGTTACAACTGTACCATTTCACTACTAATCGAGATCAAATTTCTTGCAATTCGTGAATCTGTATTACCGCTTAATGACGCAGCATTATAACAAGCTGTCTTGCTCAATTTTACAGATAAGTTCAGCACTTACGAGGATTCAGAACATCGAAATGTCGGTTCTAGGAAAGAACTTCGCCCCAAAGTTGGTATTTACTTGAAGAGCCATAATTAAGCTCTACTTCGATCCAGAAATATCTATGGTACATTGTACAAGTAGGAAATTCGTATTTCTATAGGTTCAAAACAAAAGTCATTTTTGTTTAACTTAAATCTTATTTAGGTGGACTATACCTAACTTACCTTGGGTCAGAACGTTTGGTATTGAATTTCAACTCAACTTTCAATTTTTTTTCTCCTTAAACTGGACGTTGGCTCTCTAGATTTTTTCCTCATACCCGGAAAGATGAAAAATCGTAAAAAGTGAATGATAACGAACGCCGCTATCACTCGAACAAGACCTGCATCCAGTCATTCAGCGCATGGTGGCGGATGGAGATGCTCGGAATATTGAATCGATCTTTTTGTTGTCGATCGGTTGTGGCCAATGCAGTATTGAAAACCCAGTTGTTGGCAGTATAGACACGTAAGCAAACGTGCGTTGAAATATCCGGACATAATATATAAACTTCAGACAACCTCTTAAGGCTAACAAAACGGCATTTACCAGAAGAAAACAAGAAAATAATTCCCTATATAAATTATCAAGGACACATCTAAATGTACATTCGTAGATCGATCCGCTTTGCTTAAACCCATCTAAGACGTCTTTTTTTTCTTTTTAATTTTTTCGTTCTTCTTAGACAATGTTTCTCTAGCATGGTTGCATAGTACAGTGCCTCTTAGAGAATCAACGAACCCTGTTACCTACATTCACCGATGATTTTAAACAAATACACTCCCATCGGTGACAATTATTATTAGATAATGATGGTATATAAAACCTACATTACGTTTTAAATCACTTACCTTGCGCTACTTTCAAGTTCAGCCACTAATTGAAGGAGAAATTCCTCACCAGTCGTTTATCCGCGATGTTCTGCTTGCGTTTACTTCTTTATCATGTCATACTTTCAAAAATTATAAGGCCAAACAAAATTTAAAGGGATAATAACTCTTCGTATGAGATCTATATTTCACAATAAAAACATTGTGAATAACTCATAGAAATATAATATATTCTGTTTTACCACAAAAACGGCAGTTACAGCTATTATTCTGATATCTGAGCTTGTCTTTAGACCACGTGACCTCCATTGATGGCTATACTCTGTTAAAATCTCTTAAGAGATTTTAACAAAAAACCAAACTTTTTAGAAAAAAACCAGGGACTAACTTTGAATGTAAAAATGGATTCATTAACCATTGGTAAGTGTGGGGAAATTGTTATTTACTCCAGGATAATTTTTTTTTTTTTTTGGCCGAAACGAAGAGTTATTATCCCTTTAAAAACATACTTCACGAAAGTGACCGAACATAATTTTCAAATGGAACAAAATAAAAAAAAACCCATGTTGTTTGTATGGTCAAAATTCGCCCTTGCTTAGGATATAACAACCTCTCTCTAAAAGGCAACAGAAACACCGATCGACCGTAAAATTTAGCTTCTATTCCCGTTAAACAACGTTTTTTTCTACCGGCCCTGTTTTCAAAGCCGCCTGTCGTTGGCCAGTTTATACATTATGTCTGGTCCAAACAGTGCCACCACGAGTGTTAGCGTGATAGCATCACTTAACATCGAAACACTTGTAGATTTAAATCTACGAAACGTAGGATCTTGTAATTCGTCGACATCACGCAAACAGTTTTGCACCTTTAGGTTTTGGCTGGATGCATTTGCTTAGTTACATGTATAATTGTCAGATGTGTGTAAATCGTATGCGCTCTTTTTTTTAATTCGCCACAATCCATTAAAACAGGTGTTGACAAAACTAAAATTCAAACAGTGTCCTATACTGCAGTTCAGCAGCATATTTTATCAATATTGTAGGGAAGCAAGGATTCTCTCCCTGGTAGTGGTGGTCGTTTCTCCAGTCCCGCGTTTGCTAAAACTTGGATAAAACCTGTGTCGTTCCTTTTTACTGTATTCGCTCACGTATCTTCCCTACATAAAGATACGTGTCATTGGCCACATCCTTGGCCAGCGTGTACCGATACTTACTGCGAACTGCATACTGCGAACCACAGACAGACAGACAGGCGGTTTACAACATTTGTAATGAAAATTTAAATTAAGTGTTTTAATAGATACATGCATATATGCACAGCCCAATTAAACCAATAAATAAATAAAATGAATTGTGAAAGGCATGGAGGGGGGATTAAGTTAAACAAGGGAAACTATAGCACAAATTGAACTTTGGGGAAATAAGTTAGCGTGCGTACGAATACACAGTGCAGCATACACATGGAGTTGCGTGCTGTATAGTACATGGACATTGATCAAGCTTGACGCACTACAAGGTCCATTACTTATGTGTTTATTTCACTCCTGGTCGGCATTCGTCTTTCATGTCACCGTTTTATGTCACAGTTTTTTTTTTTTCAAAGAAAATGCCCCTTTAAATCCATGGGTAAAATAAGGGGGGGCCTCGACCGCATAAAACTAAGTACATGTAGCAGTGCAAGGGGGTGCAAAATAAATATTTCCAAAGAAAGAATATCAGTAAAAATATTTTTGCAAATAAAATCAAGATACATGTGATAAGCTGAAATCAAAAGAGACTTTGATAAGACTCAGTTAGCTCTGGCATGCTGAAAACAGTTGCAATGACACAATTTGTCTTATTCATCCCTTGAAACAATGGACTTCTCATAACTTTTTAACGTAAATGTAATTATGAATGCCGTGGGCATCCCCATATCTTCTCATTGACGTGTGTGATGGCATTCATATTTTTCGTTAACAGCCAAGTCAGGTAGTCAAATTCTTACCCGTAGACGTAGGTCTACATACGCAGAATACACATTTCAACAAGGTCTATGAAGAGGTTGCTTAACAGAGGTCAGAAAATATTTGAAAAGGCTTTAATGCTTCTCGTATTTCCACACAACAAATTGGGAATTCCTTATCTCTTTAAGAATATACTTTTTTAAGTTCGCAGTTTTTTTCTAAAAAAAAAAATGCATGGTATTATTTCATTTACTTGAAAAAGGTTGCTTTTGCCTGCCATTCATAAAACTAGAAGAAAACAGTCGGTTTAGTTGCAATTGTATTATTCATGAAAGCCAATTTGTTTTGCAACATACGGCGTTGCAAAGTGAATTCAGCTTTATGGAGACTGCATTTGTCTTTGCAAAAATGAAATACAATTTGGAATCTTTTGCATATGCAGCTATCGGCGAAGAGAATTTCACTTCCTGGTGATTCGAAATGTCTTTGATAAAAAAGGCATACATCCTGGAATCCAATTTCTATGCAATACTCGGCGTAGCAAGGACAATTTAATACCCAGTAACTCGAGACGTTCAGCATTCTGTCTATACGAATGTTGCACAAGTAACGTACCATTCCATTGAAAATGGCGTTAGACAGACGTCATATGTGTCTAGAAAATACGTTTCGAAACAGATATCAAATGATGAATCGCACATTGTTACTCCTAAAGGGAACGAATTCATAAAGAATAGAAGCAACAGCAAGAAACGCATCGTTTCTACTCAGTAAGCACAGTAACAGCTCCAATGTTTATCTACACACTGGGGATGGGCGCATAGCTACATGTAGGTGAAGAAAAAAAAACATTTTACTGCTACAGTACATGTCTTTGCTTGTCCTGTCAGTTAAAGGCACGCAAATAGTACATCTGCCCCAACCTTTATAACGGCAACATTGATATGAAATTCTAAATAGATCATCCAAAAATTGAAAGATGATTTAACCAATCGTCAAAGGTGAAGTTCACAAGGTGTTGGCGTAATCAAGAGCTACATGTAGTGGGTAGTACACTGTACCATATACATGTACTTTTCTTGAACAACAAACATTATCGCTGCCCTTTCAGAGGAAATGATCCGAGAGGAAATGATTCAGAGAATGGATCCGAGTTGATTCACTTAAGTGAATAGGTTTATTTCTGGCTCACATTGTTGATATGTTGAACCGATTAATTCTCTCACATTTATTAAAATTACAATTTAGTAAGTCTTCCAAATCACGCGTTTTTACGGTAATTCGCGAGACTTTACTAACGCGTATGGTTCCAAGTGGTTTGCAAGGCCTTCAATCTTTTTTATAGCAGGATTGCTGTTTGTAGGGTCTGAGGTAATTTGATCAATTCTTGGATACTCTACAAAGCACTCGCCGATTCTTATTCCCTTGTGGTTTTCAATTAATAAGGTTACGTAAATGTCTTTCCATCACGGTGCCTATCCTCGGAAAAGTGATGTTATGGATGTAGGATAAAACCGATTTGTTTTGGGAGAGCGCCATCGTGAGAAGTGATTGACGGCAGGCCAATACACTAAAGAAAAAGGTTGATGCATGATGAAATAAATAACACCACTAATGACATAAGAAGTACGTTGAATGATGGGAAATTAATGAAAAAGTCTGCAGGGGATAGGTATTGTGGTGAACATTAATATGGTGTCATTTACTTTGAGCTCAAATAGACCAAAGCAAAATTAATCTCAATTTCGACATCAATCGTAGTAATGAGACTTTTGACTGCGCATCGGTACTCTACAAACAACTTCCTGCTTCCGACCTCAGCTGGGGGCGGTTTCATAACTAGCTTTGAAATGTTGGTTAAGACTTTTGGACTACATTGTAAGTCCTGGCCTTCTTTCCAAGACAAGTCCTTATATGTTTAAAGTATGTATTGGTCTAAAACATTAGCCAAATACATCTTCGTTGACTACTGATTAACTTGAGTCGAAATAAACTGAAAATTTGGGCTAAAGTTTTAGACCAATTTTTGGGCTAAATTTCTTTAGTGAACCCTGCCCCGGCAGTCATTTGCTTGTCATAATGGTCTGAACCCTGCATTGATGTGTTTAACCTCGTTCCCATACCTAGATCGATCTAGAAGGATCAACCCATCTCCGAAGGGTGTCTCGCTACATTACATCCAGCTTAAACGGCTCTGATGTCCGGGACGCCTACTGAAGCTGTCAGGGGGATAATTAATTATCGTTTAGCAGCTCTAGTACGCGACATCTAAGGACATTAAGCTGAATGCAATCTATAGACAATCCCACCGGAGATGGGTCGATCCTGCTAGATCGATCTAGGTATGGGAATGGGGTCTCTGATTTCAGATTAGAGCCCGGCTGAAGAGCACGACCTATGTCATAAAATATGAAGGTCGTAGATGAAAAATGATCATATTTCACCGGTGAAAAAACTATAGTACTAGTACATGTAGATCAATCCCTTATCAGAAGCTTTGACTTTTTTTCCGTGAGTCAGAAAGCATCTTATGTAAAATTTAATTCCTTGCGTCAACAGACTGAATAAATGCTAGTGGTTATAACTAAACAAAATTTATCAAAAGTCCAAGTTTAGTAAGCATAATGCACATTTTGCCTCTATCTGATGGGAAGAAATTCGACAACAGTAAATTTTCTCTCTGTGAGTATCCAGTCTTCTTTTCATCTTTATTTTGAAAAAAAGTCTTAAGTCTTAGCTAGTCAGCGTTTTACCATAATGTTTCCCCACAATTGCTGGTGCACCCTTTAAATTGTTTACTTTTAATCATAAATTGCGCTAAAATAGTCAATATATAGTCTGACTGAAAAAATGTCGAGCGTACAGCTCTTTTGTGTGAGATGTTACTCGTGGACAGAAGAACCGTCTCCTGATAATGCGCAACAAACGCAATGTCGGTCAGTAAGTAAGACCCCGGGCTCTTATATGCCATCGGTCTATACGTGGATCGACCTAACTCTGCTGAGATTCTCGTTAAGTGCTTACGGCTTTTCAGCTTTTACTTAAAACTAAGACTGGATTCCCATGCCTAGATCGATCCAACAGGTTCCATGGGGATTCACGCTAAATTGCTATGAACTTAAGCGGCTGTCACGCCTACCGAATCAGCTAGGGGGTAATTAGCCTTCGTGCACGCTCGGCCTCCGGTAGTTAATTACCCCCTAACAGCTTTAGTAGGCCCGACAGATATTTAAGGCGCTTAAATTGATAGCAACCTAGTGAGAATCCCCTTGGAGATAGATCGATTCAAAGTTAGTACGATAGTCTCTACGAATGGTCTCTGAATGACACGCTTCTCTTGTTTCCAGCATGCTCTTATAATAGCCGGCTTTTCTGTATTCTACTGTTGAACCACCAGGAGGAGGCGTAGCATTCATTTATAGTTCCCTTATCTTTGTAAATGATTTACTGTTTTATCATCATTTCACAAGAGTCATTGAAAAGAAAATTATTTTTGGTCACCATTACTCATCTTATTTAGAATAACGTATGAAATTCTGTGTGTTACAAAACGTACTAGTATCTCTGCCATAGAGGTTTTCGTCTTGGACTATCAATCAGGTTTCGTGTTTTTTCATAGTTTTATAGGTCCTAGTTTTGGTATATCGAGGCGACTGATAAAAGCGGAGTCAATATATTGATAAAGAATACAATAGATCGACGTAACAAATACAACAAATGGGAAAGTCAAAATTCTTCAAACCCATGAAAATTATTCAGAAAAAAAGATCTCTACCCTGCCTTTATACACATACTTATTATTATTCTGCATAATAAATAATTTATCTGGAGACATGTACCAAATAATGTATGTATGATTTCCCGCGTTCTTGTCTTTTTTTCAGGCTGCGCCAATCTTTCAATAACCCTTCTTTATCTGCACGTAAATTAACCATTATCACGCCACAATGTAATGAATGCAAGTCCTTTAAACCGTGTATTGATTTAATCGCGGACTAAATAGGGGTTTGTTTGCGGCGTTTAAGGAAAAAATGTCGATAAAGAAGTCTTTTCTTTGGATATTCTCAAAAGGAATAGTTATCACATGTATAGACTACGTGCGGTAAGTATCTCAGCTTAAACTGTAATTACCAGTGCCAGCTGACAATGTCTGATAGGCTGCACTGGTATTATATATTGTTGAGGTACCGGTATATTCAATTTTGTACACACACCCTGAGATTTTTCTGCATATAATATGCTCCAATTAAATAAAGCACTGCCGTATATCTAATGTCAAATACAATCCTTAGCTATTCATCATATCAAGAAGTCTTTTTCTCCGAGTTTTCCTTGTTTAAACTATCTGTGACATCATCAGTTCCGTCCTCAGCCTGACTATCAGAGACGTCTGATAGATGCGCATGTGCGGAGGTTGGCTGCTGTTTTTCCGGAGATATTCTATGAGAGTCGTCCACAGCTGCTGCCTCCAGTTCCTTGGATATCGAAACCAACCTCTCATATTTAGGGATGTGTCTGTTTTCTGCGCTGTGGTGTATTCCGTACGCAAAATATATCACCATTCCTGAAACGAGAAGGGAAAACAATTGTATTTGCCTGAAAGCAAACCCCGATGTGACAGGCATGACAGTAGCTTGCTTGGAACCGTAGTCCATTTCTCATTACTTAAAGGTACACTCTACAGGGGGGTGGGGACCCAGGGATATTTTCTAAAGGTCTTGCAAATTATTTTTGTTGATTCAGCCTACATTTCTGACCGTCTTCATACAGAAAATAATTAGATACCCGTAAGTGTAAACTTGAAAATCTAACCGCATTCCGTAAGACCCAGCAGGCGGCATCAATCCACCCATGATCTATGATATTTACCTGCCAAACTGGATTTTCCCGAAAATATAAGCAATTTTAATTTCTCGTACTCACAAGTTAATTATCTGTCTCTCTTTATGCTTGGATTCAACCTTTGATGAATTTCATAAAGGTTGATTTTAGCTTAAAATGACTGGCAAGTCATTATAACAGCGAGCATTTTCCTATAAGCTCCAAGGGGAAACCGTAACATGTACTTATAACATGGGACTCTGGACGGCTTTCTCTGAACTACCACCCCTGTCACACCGGACAACTTGGCGCAGTAATCAGCAATGTGTTTGCTGTTGCGATTTGTGCATTACCACCTAACACACTCAAATGTCCGATCTAATGAAAAAACATTCAAGACACGATGTTTTGTCGCGCGATATTTTACGAACATGGGTTGGGAGAGAGGGGGATGACATTTCTGCAACAAAAACAACAAAAAAGGTGGTTTAGACGTAGCTACTCACCAACCACTCCCCATATAGCCAGTCGCAGCCACGTCATCCAGGACAGGTACATCATCATGGCGATGTTTACCCACATACTGAGGGCAGGGAGGAGAGGCACCAGAGGCATCTGAAATATATATGTCAATATGGCGTGTTAAAGTAAAATGTCTTCACCAGTCAGTAATTTATCCTGGAGGATCGGTGTACGCTGGTCATTTATGGATACATTAACCAGTAATTAAATATTGTTATCTTTAATTTGTGAAGAGATCTCGTCAATTTTTACCCACTTATAGTAGTTCTTAACGTTAAGTACCTTCTGCAAAGGTACGTTAAAAGACTATATCTTGTTCATTTGACATTAGCCGAGCATTTGGTAATAAGTATTATTTTCACCTTTAATTCGCGTTGAAATGCATTCATTATTCAAATGGTAGTGATTTCAATACTTATAAAGGGCAAAGTGCTATTTAATATTAGGACAGGCAATCTGAAAAAAGTTTGACCATGTTAATCAAGTAGATCGGCACTCAGACACTAACCCGTGAGGTTGATTCTCATATAGGGACCATTCCCATAACCCAATCGTACTAGTAGGATCGATCTATCTCTGAGGGGATTCTCTCTAATTTGCATTCAGTTTAAGCGTGTATGAGAGTGAATTCCCCCCACTAACAGCTTCTGTGGGCGTGACAGACATTTAAGCCGCTTAAACTGAATGCAATTTAGTGAGAATCCCCTCGGAGTTAGATCGATCCTGCTGGTACAATAGGTTTATGGGAACCCACTCTTAAATGCAGATGCACCAAAGTATGTGACAAAGGCCCGCACGTACCGTGAATGTGAGGAAAGCATCGTTCTGCACGTGCATTATCAACACCGAATAGCAGCCAACCAGTCCCAAGGTGGTGAAGATGAAGAGGCAAACGCTCCACCAAACTCCCTCCAGGAGATAGTCCTTGGAGTATATCACCACACCGCTCCAGGCAAACATAAACATCCCCATTAACACTGTCGCTAGTGTCGCCATCTTTCCGGGCCCAGCACCACTAATAACGGGCACGTCACAGAAATACCTTTTAAGCTTCCCGAAATCGGCGTAAGAGTATCTATGCGGGATTTTATCTTTCTTTTGGAGTATTTTGGATTTCTCTTTATCGGAGAGCGACTCTTCTGTTGCTGCGTCCCCAAGGACGGGGGCGTAGTCGTCGTCTAACTGTTCGGGTTTCATTGCGAAAGAGTGGCTTGTTGTGGGCGCGTATCGTAAAACGATGACCGCTCCAGCTACAAAAGTGTAAGCAACGAGCGTCCCAATTGACACCAAGTCTGCAAGAGCCTCCAGACTGACCAGAAGGCTCAATATGGCAGCGATGAGCCCGAAGACTACGATCGAGATCGTCGGCGTTTGCGTCCGTTCGCTAATCCGAGAAAATATCACAAAGAAAAGACCGTCCGAGCTCATGGAGTAGACCGTTCTTGGGAGAGCAAACAGGGTGGCGATCAGATTTGACGTCAGAGCGAAGATTGAGAGCACGCCCACCAGCAAGGCGGCCCATGAGATCCCTCTGCGCTCAAATGCGTTGGCGAAGGTGGCAGATTCTGAGAGCGCATAATACGGTAAAAGCAAACTTAATCCGCCAGTTGTAAAGATATTCAGTCCTGTGACTAGTAAAACAGAAAACACGGAGGATCTTGGAACCGAGTCATTGGGATCGATGGCTTCCTCGCTGATTATGGATATTGCATCGAAGCCAATATATGCATAAAACAATGTAGCAGATCCCGCAATTACTCCGGGAAATCCGTATGGTAAGAAACCATCTGTATACTTCGTCGTGTCTGCAAAGCAGTACGCCAGTATCCCCGTGAACAAGACTATCAGAATATTAGCAACTCCGAACACATTGTTCATGGACACCGACTCGCGGGTTCCCAAAATGGCGATAATGAGACATGTGATGAGAATAACGAAGAAAGCAATAAAATCTGGGGAGGTCTCAGCGATCCCTAGTGACCACACCCCGATGTTGGTTTCCGTCCAATTATGAATCTGTCCTCCAAAGATCTGGTCCACAGCTCCACCTATCGAGCGTCCCGACGCCGCGGCGCCAATGAGATACTCCAAGATTACATTCCACCCAATGATGAAAGCCAAGAACTCCCCAATAACGACATAGGTGTAACTGTACGCCGAGCCAGCCTTTGGCACCCTGGCGCCAAATTCGGCGTAACACAAGGCTGACAGAAGGGCCGCTACGCCAGCAAATAGGTACGAGAGGGTTGCGCCTGGTCCGGCCTTGTTTCGCATGGCGATTCCCGTCAACATGAAGACACTGGCCGCCATTTGGCTGACACCAAATAGGGTGAGGTCAATAGTTGTGAGACAGCGTCGTAAGGGGGTTTGAAGGACGTCCGTGTCCAGGGTTTTTCTTCTGGTGATTTTCCACCATAAGCTTCCCTTTTCTGTCATGGTTGAGGTTTCTTTGTTTCCTGGTTTTTCGTCTTTTTTTGTCGAATTTTCCTTGGTGCCCTGAAATTCATAAAAAACAGTTTGAAAGTATATTCTTTGCCGTTTTTGTTTAAATGAAAGACGCTCGTGCAGGAGCAATTAAAATGTTTTTTTTATTATTATTATTTACGCACAAAAATTTCGTTTTGTTTGTATTTTAATATATTGTTTGTATTTTAATATAATTCTTAAAAGAAATGATTATGCACAATCGTTTACATATACATGGCACGCGATTGTCCACCGCTACTCTATCAGCACTTATTTATTTGCACATTTACTGCTGATTCTTTCAATTTTTGAGGTATTACGCTTATGTACAACATGTAATTATTGGAAACACTGTGTTTAATGCTGACCATAATGAGATTAAACAGAATGTTTAATATCCATAATTTATCTATTTTGGATGCAAAAGGCGGAAATTCGTACTTTAAATGCCACCGACCTCGAGGCCTCATTTTGCTAAGTATATTCACTGTGATGGAAATTATTTTGTACAAAGGGTCTCTCTCTCTCAATAATGCATTTGATTATTTCTGTCCACCCGAGCAACAACAGCGGTGTTTATACGGATGTATCAACGCTATGAAAGGGAAATTAAAATGGTCAGCAAGAATGTGCAACCATGTATTCATGTATGACACCAACAACAGGGCCTTTAATTGTACATGTACGTCCCTTATAAAGAGCACGTGCGCGTACATCAAGACAAACTCGCTTAGAAGACCATTCGGCCACATAACAAATTACGCTTAACTTACAACTAGAGCTAATTTGATAGGTCTTAGCCTACATACATGTACGGTATACTGTATGGAAGTTCAGAAAGGTTGTATCGAAATCCTAAATAAAATTCTATCAAGGATGTTTTATGGGGGGAAGCACAATGACGTGCGCTAAGGCATCACAGACAGGCAATATTTACAGCTTGTTGGTAGACGTTGATTGAAGGAAAAATT